>NC_041383.1:92891760-92972146 GCF_002162155.2 Triticum dicoccoides
ACCGATTGCCACGCGTCCCAGCGCCCCGCTCCCACCGCTGTTACCCGCCCAGGCCTGGGCCAGGCCCACGAAGCCCATCGGAGCCCGCGCCCGAGCCCGCGCACCCGAGCCCGCGCCGCCGCTTGCGTCCGACTCTCTCTCCCCGCCCCGCAGGCGCCCGACTCCATCTCCGCCGCCCGGTTGCCGGACTTCGCCGCCGCGCCCCTCCAGCGTCCCGCACTTCCCTGTCCCCGCTGCCGCAGATGAGCTCTGCCACCTCGCCATCTCTCT
This sequence comes from Triticum dicoccoides, assembly GCF_002162155.2. Lineage (NCBI taxonomy): Eukaryota > Viridiplantae > Streptophyta > Magnoliopsida > Poales > Poaceae > Triticum > Triticum dicoccoides. Next base: position 92,892,031 of record NC_041383.1, read on the forward strand.
CCCTCTTCCCTCACCCTGCTTCACTCCATCTCTCTCTCCCGCAGGTCCCTGCCGGAGCTTGGAGCTCGCCGGAATCCGCGCCTCACCGGTGGTTTCCGTCTGGCCAGATCCGGTCCCCCCGGACCGGATCCGCCCCGTTCCCGGCCTCGTCAACCCCGCCGGACCCCGCCTCCGACCGGTGTCGCCTCACCGGAGGCCTCCCTGCGCCGCCCGACGCCATGGCGCCGGCACACCGCGCCCAGCCGCCTCCCCTGCAGCGCCCGCGTGGGCCTCCCGAGCTGCGGGCCCAGCCAGCGCACCAGGCCCAGCCCAGCGTGGCCTGCGTCCAGCCTCGCCTCGCCCAGGCGCAGCATAGCCCAGTTCCTCTCCAGCCCGGCCTGCCTCCAGCCTCCTACACCGACTGGGCCTGGCCCATGGGTGAGCAGCCCCCCAGCGCCCCTCTTGTTTTTTTTCACCTGTCGGGCCAGCTAGTTTCAGCCCGTTTTGTTTTTTTTCCCTGCTGCTGCGATTTTAACATTATCTGAGGATTTACAGTTTTACAGAAAAGTCCCTCATGTTCATGGATTTAATAACTCCTCAACCATGCTTCATATTAAAATAATTTATATATGTAAAATGCTCAGAAAATTGTGTAGATTAATAATATGTCATTTTCATCTATGTTAAAAATGATTAACTTGCTGTTTATTTAAATTTGCTAATATGCCATGCTAAAATGCTTTAATTCATAACTAAGTAACCATAGCTCCATTTTAAATAAACTTTATATGTAAATGGGGTGGAAAAATGCCTAGTTTAACATGGTCCACTTTATGTTGCTGTTTAACAGCACTAAAATTGTGTTTAGGGCAGAACAGTACCGAATCTAAAATATGCATATGGGGATTTTCCGGAATTGTTGTTTGTTACTTCCGGCCTCATTTAAACTTGCCTAGATAGGTAATTTTCATATGCTTCACCCCTTGCCATGTTTAACAACATTTAACATTGTTGTGTACCTAAACGAGAGCGAACTAAATAACTCAGATGTGGTGTTTCGGCAATATGCAACTCGTTGCATATTGAGCTCCACTTAACTAGTAGTATTGTTTGTTGCACTTTGCCATGCCATGCCTCGTTAAACTGGACATGTATCATACTTGTTTGTGCATCATGCCATGATTATGCTTGTGTGTTTACCATGTTGTTTGTTTCTTTCCGGTGTTGCTTCTTAGTTCCAGTAATGTTGCGATTGTGAGGATTCGTTCGACTACGTCCGTTCGTCTTCGTCATGGACTCGTTCTTCTTCCTAGCGGGATTTCAGGCAAGATGACCGCTAACCTGGATCTCACTACTATCATTGCTATGCTAGTTGTTTCGTTCTATCTCTATGCTGCGCTACCTATCACCTGTTTATCAAGCCATCCCAAATTGCCATGTCAGCCTATAACCTTTGACACCATTCCTATGCAAACCATTGATTGGCTATGTTACCGCTTTGCTCAGCCCCTCTTATAGCGTTGCTAGTTGCAGGTGAAGTTGAAGATTGCTCTATGGTGGACAAGATTTTGGTTGGGATATCACAATATCTCTTATATTATTAATGCATCTATATACTTGGTAAAGGGTGGAAGGCTCGGCCTTATGCCTGGTGTTTTGTTCCACTCTTGCCGCCCTAGTTTCGGTCATACCGGTGTTATGTTCCCGAATTTTACGTTCCTTACGCGGTCGGGTGATTTATGGGACCCCCTTGACAGTTCGCTTTGAATAAAACTCCTCCAGCAAGGCCCAACCTTGGTTTTACCATTTGCCTCACCACCACCTATATTTCCCTTGGGAGTAATTAACCCAAGGGATCTTTATTACATCCCCCACCCGGGCCAGTGCTTGTCTAAGTGTTGGTCCGAACTAGAGCCCTTTGCAGCGCCCCCTCAGGGAAACTTGAGGTCTGGTTTTAGTTGTACGGATTCCGAGTCTGATCGGGTCTTCCTGGGAGAAGGTCTATTCCTTCGTTGATCGCGAGAGCTTGTCATGGGCTAAGTTGGGACACCCCTGCAGGGTATAATCTTTCAAAAGCCGTGCCTGCGGTTATAGGCAGATGGGAATTTGTTAATGTCCGGTTGTAGATGACTTGACACTAGATCTGAATTAAAACGCATCAACCGCGTGTGTAGCCGTGATGGTCTCTTCTCGACGGAGTCCGGGAAGTGAACACGGTTTCTGGGGTATGTTTGACGTAAGTAGGAGTTCAGGATCACTTCTTGATCATTGCTAGTTGACGACCGTTCCTTTGCTTGTCTTCTCGCTCTTATTTGCGTATGTTTTGCCACCATATCATGCTTAGTCGCTGCTGCAACCTCACCACTTTACCCCTTCCTTTCCCATAAAGCTTTGCTAGTCTTGATACCCATGGTAATGGGATTGCTGAGTCCTTGTGGCTCACAGATTACTACAACAACAGTTGCAGGTACAGGTTATGCGATGATCATGACGCAAGAGTGATGCTTGCTTGCGTTGAGTTCTTCTTCTGCTTCTGCTTCGATCAGGGGATAGGTTCCAGGTCGGCAGCCTGGGCTAGCAGGGTGGATGTCGTTTGAGTTTCTGTTTGTGTTTCATCCGTAGACGGATGATGCTCTTATGTATTGTATTGTTGTATTCGTGTGGCATTGTATGCCTTATGTATGTATCCCCATCTATTATGTAATGTTGATGCAATGATATCCACCTTCCAAAAGCGTTTCAATATGCGGGTCTATCCTTGGTGGGACCTTCGAGTTCCTTTTGGATAGGGTCGCATATTGGGCATGACACCCCTGAACCAGGCTTCAATGACGATGAGTCCGGTGCGCAGATTGTCTTCGGCATTGCAAGGAGGGTTCCTTCTCCGAACACTTCAAAGTAAATTCCGAACACAAGAATCGTGTCCGGCTCTGAAAAACAAGTACCACACACAACTGTAGAGAGTATAATATTTCACGAGTCCAATCCGCTGAAAACTTTTTGTAGCGTGACATCATGCCACTGCCTGGTCATTATTCGAACCTTTTTAGCCTGTCGCTTCGTGTTTCGAGGTGCGGTTTCACAGGCACATCTTGTCAAAGCAGAGATAGTGTCCCCTTATCACGGGATTCTCATCAATACAGGCATGGGTAATGAGGAAGTCCTAGACTAAGGGGTCCTCGGACAACCGGACTATATCTTTGGTCGGACTGTTGGACTATGAAGATACAAGATAGAAGACTTCGTCACGTGTACGGATGGGACTCTCCTTGGAGTGGAAGGCAAGCTTGGTGATTCAGATATGAAGATTCCTTTCTCTGTAAACCGACTTTGTACAACCCTAGTTCCTCCGGTGTCTATATAAACCGGAGGGTTCAGGTTTCTAGGGTTTAGTCACAACAATCATAATCTCATAGGCTAGACTTCTAGGGTTTAGCCATTATGATCTCGTGGTAGATCAACTCTTATAATACTCCTATTTATCAAGATCAATCAAGCAGAAAGTAGGGTATTACCTCCATAGAGAGGGCCCGAACCTGGTAAACATTGTGTCCCCCGCCTTCTGTTACCATTAGCCTTAGACGCACAGTTTGGGACTCCCTACCCGAGATCCATCGGTTTTGACACCGACATTGGTTCTTTCATTGAGAGTTCCTATGTGTCATTGAAGATAGGTTTGATGGCTCCATCAATCATCTACAACAATGTAGTCCAGGGGGAGACCTTCCTCCCCGGACGGATCTTCGTATTCGGCGGCTTCGTACTATGGGCCAACTTGCTTAGCCATCTAGAGCAGATTGATAGCTACGCCCCTGGCCATCAGCTAAGATTTGGAAGCCTGAATTTTTTGGCCGATATCCGCGGAGACTTGATCTTCGATAGATTCGTGCCCATGACGGCTGTCCTCGGCCACCACTATGAACATGACTTAGATCTGTCATCTAGCCGCACGCAGGAGCTAGCGCCTGTGACCGCCCTAGCCCTAGAGCCGGAGCAGATTGCGTTGTCTGAAGACGGGACGCTTAGCCCCACCACGGAGGCCGCAGACTTAGCGGCGCTCGAGCCGCACATAGCCCCAACATCAAGCTGGGCTTGTGTTTCCAGAACCTCGGACTCGTCTCCGACCATGGACTCCGGACCGCGTGCATCCGCGTCCATCGAACCTGATTCGGCGCGGTCTTAGAGTTCAGCTCCGCGGATATTTTCCAACACTCGCCTTTTGGCGGCCTGTTAAGCTCATTAAGATCCCTCTCCTTGTCAGGGGACTCTCGGCCGAACTATGTCTAGCACAAATGGGAAGCGGATGACGAAGAACTTTGTTTCCCACCCACCACCCACTTTGTAGCCACTGTCGATGACTTAGCCGACATGCTCGATTACGACTCTGAAGACATCGATGATATGGACGACGATGCCGGAGAGAAGCAAGAACCACTGCCTACAGGGCGTTGCATAGCCACCTCCTCATACGACATATACATGGTGGATACACCCAAAGAAAATAACGGCGATGATGAAAATCCAGTCAAGGATAAATCTCCTGAGATACAGCCGAAGCACCAACGTCAGCGGCGCCGCTCTAAGCCATGCCGTAGTAAAGAAAGTAATACCATCACAGAAGAGGATAACACTCCGGACGGTGCCAAAAACAATGAAGACCCCATTGAGCCGACCTGCAAACAGGAGGAACGGGAGGATGGGTGAGCCAGCCCTGGCAAACAGGCCGCGAATGAAGACTCGGAGGACAGCAACTACCTTCTGCTCTCCGAGGACGAGGATAGCCTTAGTGACGAAGATTTCATCGTGCCTAAAGAGTCCGCTGAGCACGAACGCTTTAAGGGTCAGCTAATTACCACTGCATGAAGCCTGAAAAAGAAGCAGCAGCAGCTTCAAGCTGATTGAGATCTGCTCAATGAAAGATGGACTGATGTCCTCGCAGCCGAGGAATATGGCCTCGAGTGCCCAACCAAAAGCTACCCGAAGCGCAAACTGGTGCCACAGTTCAATGATGAGGTGCTGGAACCCGTCCTACCAAGGTACAGTACGGCTGACCAACCACCATTTGGCCGGGACAAAGCAGCACCTCAAGACGAATACCAGCCCGCACTACCTCACCGAACAAATAGAAATACAACAGCTCGGGGATATACACATGACCTGCGACGCGATTTGGAAAAGAGAGCAGGTCAGACAAGATCAATCTATGGATCACGGGGGCGTGCCTCGACGCGCAACGATGGCCGTCTGGCTAAACGTGACAAACATAACCACGTCTGGGCCGAAAACCGCACACGAGCCCCATCCGAGCTACGTCACGACTTGGCCCGGTATAGAGGCGCCGCACACCCCCTTTGCTTCACCGACGAAGTAATGGGACATGATTTCTCAGAAGGGTTTAGACCCGTAAACATCGAATCATACGACGGCACAACAGACCCTACGGTGTGGATTGAGGATTTTCTTCTCCACATTCATATGGCCCGCGACGATGATCTTCACGCCATCAAATACCTCCCACTCAAACTCAAGGGACCAGCCAGATACTGGTTAAACAGTCTGCCCGAAAACTCCATTGGCAACTGGGAGGAATTGTAGGGCACCTTCCTCGACAACTTCCAAGGCACATATGTCCGACCTCCAGATACCGATGACCTAAGTCATATAATCCAATAGCCCGGATTGTCAGCCAGGAAATTTTGGACTCGGTTCCTAACTAAAAAGAACCAGATCATCGATTGTCCGAACGCCGAAGCCCTAGCGGCCTTTAAGCACATCATTCATGACGAATGGCTGGCCAGACACCTCGGCCAGGAAGAACCGAAGTCCATGTCAGCCCTCACGGCACTCATGACCCGCTTCTGTGCGGGCAAAGACAGCTGGCTAGCCCATAGCAACTACAATACAAGCGAACATGGCACTTCTGAAGCCAGAAATAGCAATGGCATGCCCCGACGCAATAGACATAAGCATCGAAACAACGGTGAAAGCACCAAACACATGGCGGTCAATGCCGGATTAAGTGGCTCTAAGTCCGGTCAGCGGAAGAAGCCATTCAAGAGAAATAATCCGGGCCCGTCCAGTCTGGACCGCATAATCGATCGACCGTGCCAAATCCATGGCACTCCTGATAAACCAGCCAATCATACCAATAGAAAATGCTGGGTTTTCAAACAGGCTAGCAAGTTAAATGCCGAGAATAAGGAGAAATGGTTGCAAAGCAATGACAATTACAAGGAACCCCGACCACCGAACATAGGGGTACAGAAGAAATTGCCCCTCCCCCAAGTCAAAATGGTGAATATGATATATGCCACCCATATCCCCAAGAAAGAGTGCAAGCGTGCACACAGGGACGTCTACGCGATGAAGCCAATCGCCCCAAAGTTCAACCCATGGTACTCTTGTCCGATCACCTTCGATGGCAAGGATCACCCGACCAGTATCCGTCATGGCGGTTCAGCCGCAGTTGTCCTTGACCCAATTATTGATGGATTTCATCTCACGCGAGTCCTAATGGATGGTGGCAGCAGCCTGAACCTGCTCTATCAGGATACAGTGCGCAAAATGGGTATCGATCCCTCAAGGATCAAGCCCACTAAAACCTCCTTCAAAGGTGTCATACCAGGTGTATAGGCCTGCTGTACGTGCTCAATCACAGTGGAAGTAGTCTTCGGATCCCCGGATAATTTCCGAAGCGAAGAGTTAATCTTCAATATCGTCCCTTTCCGCAGTGGTTATCATGCACTGCTCGGACGAACCGCATTCGCTAAATTCAATGCGGTGCCGCACTACGCCTACCTCAAGCTCAAGATGCCCAGACCACGCGGTGTAATAATGGTCAACGGAAATACGGAGTGCTCCCTCCATACGGAGGAGCACACCGCGACCCTTGCAGCAGAAGTGCAGAATAGCCTTTTGAGGAAGAACCTCAATTTGGCAATGAAGCCCCCGGACACCATCAAGCGAGGCCAAACTACTCTGCGGCAGGACGATCTAGCCCGTCAAGAGCTTGACTAGCAATCTGACCTCCATCCCAGTCCCGATCAAGCAGCGACATTTGTGTCGCGCGTACATAACTACGCACTTAAAATACCATGGGCACGGACGGAGGCATAGCTAGACCGCAGCCCACAATGCGGCTTAACCGCCCCTGGATCTGCATACCTTTAATTTTTCTCTTTCTTTCAGGCTTTTCTCTTCTTGAGGCTTTTCTGATAACCTGATCATCGGACCCAACACAGACGGATACACCAAGGAGGCGAGGAGCTTTGACGTACAAGGGAATACCCAGGTGGTCTCTGCTAACGATCACTATACCTGTTTTACATACCTGCACGCAGCTCGCTCTTGGTCATGGCATGTTAGATAGCCTTACTTGCTTATCGCATTACTTGTACAAGTACGCCTCGCATATTAATCAAATTACAATGGAAAATAATTTGTAGCATCAACTTATTACTTGATCTTTTCCTTGTCTTTGTATTATTTATCAATTGCATCCATAAACTCTGGTGCGCATCACTTTGCCAGGGGCTTCATTACACCCCGCAATACGGCAATGAAGTCCGAACACTTTTACAGTACAGTTCGGCACGCCGAACTTATAGCATTTTATGCATCGGCTTCGAATCATGTCTTTGGTCAATAGTTGGGTTGCCCGGCTCCTGTGCTTACTACCTTACGTTCCACTATATCGGCTAGGGTAGTAAAGGGAGAACTACTGCGATTGTGTCCCGATTCTTCCGGACAAGCACCTTAGTTGAGAAAGCCAAAAACTGACTGTCATGATGCGGCGAGAGCTGGTCATCTATTCAAGAGGTTTTCAAATCCTTAGAGATTTTTCTTCTTTATGCGAGGAATCGTTTTTTATCCGATTAGGTGTTTATAGTGCCCCAACTTCGGTCCTTCGAATACCAGGGGCTTCGCCAAAATTTTCATTGTCAAACTCCTATGGCTAAGTGAGGGTGATAAAGCCGTATAGTCCGATTGCCTTGTTCGCTGTGTTAAACACCTCCTTTAAGGACCACAATTTGAAGTAAAGAGTGTTTATATTTATCCTGAACACCCCTGTACTATCTACATGGGGGCAGAAGCCGACGACTGTCCAACTCTCAGATTTTCATAAACGGCCGCATAGGAGGTAAAAAATTTAAAAGTAACAAGCATTATATTACATAAAAAACTTGTTTCATATTATAGGACAGGAATATAAATGTTTTCATGGGAATATAACATCCTTCGCACATTGCTCCACCGCAAGGCGGGATCCCTCCAGGACACTATCGAAATATATATCGGGTCGGCGGTGCTCCTTACCCTTAGCCGGCCCCTCGGTCATCAGCTTCGTGGCGTCCATCTTCGCCCAGTGCACCTTCAATATAGACCGATCTCTTGATGACTTCAAGCCGTGGGAAGGCACTGACAAGCTGCTTCACGAGTCCGAAGTAGCTGTTGGGCATGGGCTCGGCAGGCCATAGCCGGACTATTAAGTCCTCCATGGCCAGTTCGGCCGCCTTATGTAGCTCGACTAGCTATTTCAGCTGGTCGCTAAAGGGCACCGGAAATTTTGGTCCAAGCTATTGAGACCAGAACAGCTTCTCCATAGAGCTCCCTTCTTTGGCTCGGTAAAATTGTGCAACATATGATATGCTGCGCGGCAGATCTGTAAATGCCCCTGGAGAGCTCCAAACCTGGGTAAGTAACAGGAATGTTTCCTTGACATATTTGCTCTGCATTATGAAAGCCTTCCCTGTTGTAATCTTTTTGGCCACCTGGATTTCCTGGAGGGTGCTCTGGGCTTCTGCTCGGGCATCTTGTGCACTTTGGCAGGCCTTGGCAAGTTCAGACTCTTGATTCTTAAAATCACAATCCAAGGACTCGTACTCCTTGACGACGTCCTGGAGCTCTTGCTGGACATCACTGACCTGGGCCTCCTGCTTATCGCGCGCGGCATGTTCCTTGGCCACTTTATCCTCGGCCTCGGCTAATGTCTTCTTGAGGGCCGCTACCTCAGTCATGGCCCCTAATAAAGTTCATGACACTTTAGTCAGTGCAAACCATTCATCCTTCCTAAATATACACGCAGGTTACTACATACCTTTGCTTTGTTCCAACTGCTTCTTCACGAGGTCGAGCTCTTCCTCGGCCCGCTCCAGATTCTGCTTCAGTTTGGAGACCTCCGAAGTACGAGCAGGAGCAGCCAGCAGCGACGCCTGCTTACTCACATAGACATCTTATGTTAGACTCCTGCAAAAATTATTTTGATCCTCTGTTCGGTTCTTTCCCAACACCGAACAGAGCATCAGGGGCTACTGTCTACAATGTGATATTCTTTTACAATTATATTACTTATCTCAAAGCCTGTTAGAAGGCTAGCACAGGCATCGGTCAATCTGCTTTTTGCGGACTGTACTTTCCTAATCACTGTACCCATCAGGATACGGTGTTTGTCAGCAATGGAAGCGCCTGTCAGCGCTTCCAGCAACTGGTCCGGTGCCCCTGGTTGGACAGAGATCACCGGCGGAATAGGCGCACCCCTTCCCTTCAAAGGGGGCTGCTCGCCTGATTCCGGAGCCGTAGGGGTCTCCGGAGTTATATCCGGATGAAGGCCGAATTGAGTACGGCCCCCATCGTCACTATCCATGGGGATCTACTCCCTTGTGTCTCCAGCGGCCGAGGCTTCACCCTCTGGCACCTCCCGGACGGCCGCCGAATTCTCTCCTGGGACGGGGATCCTTCAGGACGATGCTTTGGCGCCATCCAGGTCCTGGGGAGAGGTGGCCGACGGAAGGGTCTCACTGTTCATCACCGCTAGGTCCAGCGAATCCTCTGATGAGAGCGCTCGAGGCGGGATTGAGACGGACTACAAGGGCATAATGTAAGCACGTTAAAATAATGGAGTAAAGAATCTGGATACAACTACGTGTCCGGGCACTTACGATTTGGCTAAGGGCTTCTCCCTGAGCTACCACTCCCAGTTGTTGTTGGTAGCTGTTGTGGAGCTATCCGGAAAGAAAGCTTTCCCTTTGTTGGACGCCTCGGCCTCCGGATGCGTGGGAGCCGTCCTTTTCTTTTTTTCCCTGCGGGAGGGGAGTGGAATTCCTCCTCTTCTTTGTCGTCTTCGGCGGAGGAGCATGCTTCAGCGTCTTCGGATATCACGTCCGAAGTACCCTTACGGGGAGACCACTTATGGTCCCCTTGGCCTTCTTCTTGTCCTTCTTCTCCGGCACCTTGTAAGGCACCGGAAACAGCATCTTCGTCAGGAGCGGAATCTTTGGGCCTTCGGGCAGCAGGGCCGGATAGTCAATCTGTTCCGCTATCTCTGTCGAATCCTGAAATAATCGATAAGGAGACTTAGATGCCTTCCCCTAATATGTGAGTAAAGGGAAAACCTTGAAAACATGAAAGGACTTACAGGATTTCCAGGGTGGGTCAGGTCGTGCCCATGATCCTCGTCCGTGGCCGGCGGCACCTCGTTAGCCTTGAAGAGCACCTTCCATATATCTTCGTGCGTCGTGCCGAAGAGTTCTAACAGAGTATGGTGCTTGGCCGGGTCGTACTCCCACAGGTGGCAAGTCCGGCGTTGGCATGGAAGAATCTGGCGGACGAGCATAACCTGGACCATGTTGACAAGCTTGACTTTCCTGATTATCATATTCTGGACGTGTGTCTAGAGCGCTGTTAGCTCGTCCGGGGAGCCCCAGGGCAGGCCCTTCTCCTGCCAGGAGGTGAGCCTCATCGGGACTCTAGGTCGGAATTCGGGGGCCACCGCCCAGTTGGTGTCGCACGACTCGGTGATGTAGAACCACCCCGATTGCCACCCCATTACGGTCTCCACAAAGGAGCCTTCGGGCCAGGTGACATTTGGCATCTTGCCCACCATGGCGCCTCTGCACTCTGCTTGTTGGCCGCTCACCACCTTTGGCTTCACATTGAAGGTCTTCAGCCATAGGCCGAAGTGAGGTGGGATGCGGAGAAAGGCCTCGCACATGACAATAAATGACGAGATGTTGAGGATGGAGTTGGGACCAAGTCATGGAAGTCTAGCCTGTAGTAAAACATCAGTCCGTGGATGAATGGGTGAAGGGGGAATCCTAGCCCGCGAACGAAATGGGTGAGAAACACCACCCTCTCCTGGGGCTCTAGGTGGGGATGATTTGTCCCTTGTCTGGAAGTCGATGAGCGATGTCGTTGGTCAGGTACCCGGCCTCCCGGAGCTTCTTGATGTCCTCCTCCTTGATGGAGGAGGCCATCCACTTGCCTCCAGCTCTAGATCCAGACATGGTTGGAGTGCTTTTTTGGGCGAGAGCTAGAGCTTGGGCACTGGAGCTCGAGAATGGATGGTAGAGAAGGAGAAGGCGTGGGTGAATGAGGATGAACCCTTATCCCCTTATAAAGATGGTAAAAGTTATGCGCCTCCCTGCTCGCCTTAAAATCTGCCTATTCCCCAAGCGCCGTGCAGATGATACGGTTGGGTTACCCATGCCTGTATTGATGAGAATCCCGTGATAAGGGGAAACGGTCTCTGCTTTGACAAGACGTGCCGGTGAAACCGCACCTTGAAACACGGAGCGGCAGGCTAAAAAATGGTTCGAATAATGACCGGGCAGTGGCATGATGTCACGCTACAAAAAGTTGTCAGCGGATTGGACTCGTGAAATATTATACTCTCTACGGTTGTGTGTGGTACTTGTTTTGCAGTGCCGGACACGATTCTTGTGTTCAAAATTTACTTTGAAGTATTCGGAGAAGGAACCCGCCTGGCAATGCCGAAGACAATCTGTGCGTCGGACTCATCGTCATTGAAGCCTAGTTCAGGGGCTACTGAGGGAGTCCTGGACTAAGGGGTCCTCGCACAGCCGGACTATATCTTTGGCCGGACTGTTGGACTATGAAGATACAAGATAGAAGACTTGGTCCCATGTCCGGATGAGACTCTCCTTGGCGTGGAAGCCAAGCTTGGTGATTCGGATATGAAGATTCCTTTCTCTATAAACCGACTTTGTACAAGCCTAGCTCCCCCGGTGTCTATATAAACTAGAGGGTTTAGGCTTCTAGGGTTTAGTCACAACAATCATAATCTCATAGGCTAGACTTCTAGGGTTTAGCCATTACGATCTCGTGGTAGATCAACTCTTGTAATACTCATATTTATCAAGATCAATCAAGCAGGAAGTAGGGTATTACCTCCATATAGAGGGCCCGAACCTGGGTAAAAATTGTGTCCCACTCCTCCTGTTACCATTAGCCTTAGACGCACAGTTCGGGACTCCCTACCCGAGATCTGCCATTTTTGACACCGACAGGTAACCCAACCATGTCATCTGCATGGCGCTTGGGGAATAGCCGGATTTTAAGGCAGACATGCAGGCGCAAAACTTTTACCGTCTTTATAAGGGGATAAGGGTTCATCCTCATTAACCCACGCCTTCTCCTTTCTATACCCATCCATTCTCGAGCTCCAGCGCCCAAGCTCTAGCTTTCTCCGCCCAAAAAAGCACTCCAACCATGTCCAGATCCGGAGCTGGAGGCAAGTGGATGGCCTCCTCCGTCAAGAAGGAGGACATCGAGAAGCTCCGGGAGGCCGGGTACCTAGCCAAGGACATCGCTCATCGACTTCCAACCAAGGGACAGATCGTCCCCATCCTGGAGCCCCAGGAGAGGATGGTGTTTCTCACCCATTTTTTCTGCAGGCTGGGATTCCCCCTTCACCTGTTCATCCATGGACTTCCATGACTTGGCCCCGAACTCCATCCTCAACATCTCGCCATTTATTGTGCGAGGCCTTCCTCCGCGTCCCACCCCACTTCGGCATATGCCTGAAGACCTTCAATGTGAAGCCAAAGGTGGTGAGCGGCCAACAAGAAGAGTGCGGAGGCGCCATGGTGGGCAAGATGCCAAATGTCACCTGGCCCGAAAGCTCATTTGTGGAGATCGTAAAGGGGTGGCAATCGGGGTGGTTCTACATCACCGAGCCGCGCGACACCAACTGGGCGGCGACCCCCGAATTCTGATCCGGAGTCCCAATGCGGCTCACCTCCTAGCAAGAGAAGGGCCTGGCCCGGGGCTCTTCGGACAAGCTGATGGGGCTCCAGACGTGTGTCCAGAACATGATAAGCAAGAGGATCAAGCTTGTCAATGTGGTCTAGGTCATGCTCTTCCACCGGACCCTTCCGTGCCAGCGCCGGACTTGCAATTTGTGGGAGTTCGACCCAGCCAAGCACCAAACGCTACTAGAGCTCTTCGGCACAACGCACGAAGACGTTTGTAAGGTGATCTTCAAGGCCGGCGAGGTACCACCTCCCACAACCGAGGATCGTGGGCTTAGCTCAAAATGTTGGGCTAATCCGGTAAGTTCTTTTATGTTTTCAAGGCATATCCTTTACTGATATATCTGAGGGAGGAATGTAAGCCTCCCCACCAATTTTTCAGGCCTGGATAGAGGTAGCGGAGCAGATTAACTATATGGCTCCGCTGCCCGAAGATCCAGAAACGCCTCTTCTAACGAAGACGTTGTTTCCGGCACCTTATGAGGTGCCGGAGAAGAAGGCCAAAAAGAATGCCCCGGGGACCAAAAGTGGTCTCTGTCACAAGGGCACTTCGGACGTGACGTCTGAAGACTCCGAGACGCACTCCTCTACCAAAGACGACAAGGAAGAGGAGGAGGAAGAAGAAATCTGTCAGTGGGAAAGGACACCTATGGGATCACTGCAATCCCTACTATGGTTGCGGGGCGCGGGGATCGTGAGAAGAGCGGGACTAGTGGATAGCACAAAGGGGATTTACCCAGGTTCGGGCCGCAAAGATGCGTAAAGCCCTACGCTCCTGCTTTGGTGGATGTATTTAGTGTTCTGGAGCTCTTGAACTAGCTCTGGGTGCTGCTAGGTTCGAAAGAGCCGAATCCTTTTACAGTGCGCCATGGGCCTCCTTTATAGGCGAAAGGGGCTGCCACAGTGGCACATAGGAGGTGGAAAGTGCTATAGTGTTGTGAGATTATTGCTGGTATTACAGGACAAAGTGCATTTAATGCGTGGCTTAGGTGTCCCTTCACTTTATCAGGGGCGGGAGCGAGGCCCGTCCCGTTCGTTGCTGCTCCTCCTCGCTTCGACACGTGCCCTGGCCATCTCCGGTGAGCCGATCCGCCTCGTTGAAGACGCCGCCGACGGGTCGTCGTCGAAGGAGGGCGAGGGAGCGAAGACCGCGACTGTCGATCCTCCAATCGCCAGAAAAGGGCGGGTCCTGCGACGAGCCATCTCCGGTGAGCCGATCCGCCTCGACCGGGCCGCACAGCCACGGCAAGCCCAGGAAGCGTCTGTGCGCCAAACGAGGGCAGTGGCGATGAAGAAAACGGCGAAAGCCGTGGCATCAAAGAAGAAGACATCTACTTCTTCGTCGTCCAAGCACGCCCGGATGCCATCTCCTCCCCCCTCGCCGACAAACATCGGCGCGGGGATTGCGTTTCACTTCGGGCCTCTCAACTCGGAGATGGACCTCGGGCCTCTCAGCTTGGAGAGAAAAAGGAAAGCAACAGAGGAGGAGGAGGGAAGAGAACAAAGAGTAAGCTTCTGCTTTCCTCCCTCATTCCTTACACTTCCCCTGATGGTGTTGCTCACTAGTCTTCATCTTGCAGGGATGTGGAGATGCTGGCCCAGAGGATAAAGAGGGCCAGGATTGCGGCGAGTGGCCAGCCCCCGGCAGGCACCTCCAGTATGCCACTGGTGGTGTCGAGCAGCCCGGACAGCAGCCCCCAGCCCAGCCCTCAGCGTGAGTCCATCATCCACCCTCTATCAACGTGCGTCATGCGCAATGTTTCAGTGTTGATCGTGCCGTGGATGCAGGAGGGGAGCAACACCAAAGGGAGCCACAGAGGGCTTCTTCGATCATGCCACCTCCGTCAACTATACCGCCCCAAGGGGTGTCCCTGGCAAGGGCACCAGCACCGAGGCCGTGCACACGGAGGAGGGGGAGGAGAACGCAGGCACCAGCGGCTTTGCCTCGACGCCAGACCTTGGCGGAGAAGCGGCTCCCACCTTTCGGCCCGGCACGGGTAAGCCACTCGCTCTCCACTTCCGCTTCTGTTCGTTCTTTCCTTTTTTCCTTACTGGCTTTCGATCTTGGCTCCACCCTATCTCCTTCTTGTCATCCAGACCCCTCCTCGGTAGGCTGAGAGGATGTCGATGCTGCCATCAAGGACATCGCCACGGATGCCACGACGGAGGTGGAGAAGATTGTTGCCGAGGAAAGTGCCAAGGGCGCCGCTGAGGACGCCGCCAAGGGGCCCGCCGAAGAGCCCGGCAAGGGGCCTGCCGAGGAGGCCGACAAAGCTGCTGCCGAGGAGGTGGTGTTTGACGACCTGCCCTCCTCCTCTGCCCCCTCTGGGTTCGGCAGGTAGCTGAGGGTAAGCGACGACCTCTTCGTCCATCTCATTGGCGCGTCGATCACCAAGGCTCCTTTTGAGGGAGAGGTGTTCCACGAGGAGGCGCTTGCCGCCGCTAGGCTCGAGGTCATCGATGAGTCGGGCGTTGGTGGCGCCGGCTCCCAGGAGGAGCAGCTGCTCCAGGCCATGGGTTCCAGCTTCCGGAAGCTTAAGGCGCTCCACCGCGCCCGCCTGGACAAGGCCATGTCCAGGGCGGCGGTGGTGGAGAAGGCAGAGGAGGACTTCGGGGGGCGCGTCGCCGAGGCGCTAGACTAGTTCCGCCAAGCCCAGGACGAGCTGGCGAACCGCGAGGTGGAGCTCGCCCTGAAGCTAGCCGACATCGAGAAGGCCCAGGAGACGGCAAAGAGATTGACCGACGAAGCTAAAGCTGCTGGGACCCAGCACAAGGCCGCGCTGAAAACCCAGGAAGAGGACCTTGCCGTGCGCGAGGAGAAGCTTCCCGCCATGCTCCACGGCAAGGACGAAGAGGTGGGCAAGCTCATCCTGCAGCAGACCCAAGAGCTGGAGCGGAGGCATCAGGAAGCACTCAACGCCCAGGCTTAGGCCTATGTTGGCAAGGTGAAGGAGCTGGAGGGGCAAGCTTTGGAGCTAACCCAGGAGAAGAACACGCTCAACGGCGCCCTGACGGAGGCGCAGGGCGCGGTCATCAGCAAGGCCGGAGAACTCTCCGAGGCCAACAACTCCATCAGCGACCTCAAGCTGAAGCTGGGAGATCTTGAGAAGACACTGTCGGAGGCCAGAACTCGGGAGGGGATCCTTACCAAGGAGCTGGCGACAGAGAAGCAGCGGCGGATAAACGAGACCGCCAACCTCGAGGACCACGTGGCGGGCGAGAAGTGTTGGCTCAAACGCCTTGCTGTCGTTGCAAACTCGGCCGTCGATCAGCTAGCCATTATGGGGATGCCGGAGATGGAGTATGCCCCAGAAGTAAACCTAAGCCGCAATGCCAACCTGAGCATATACTTTGAGAAGGTAGTCGGCGCCCTAAGGCGGCTTCATTCCAACCGGGCGGCCTCCCTGGCCGAGGAATCCTGGATACTCTGTCGGGGGACCATGACCAGGGTGCTCACCAAGATTGCGCACTGGCACCCAGACCTCGACTTCGGAGCTGTGCTGATGAGCATGCCGGAGGATGCCGACACCGCGGCACTCAATGAGCGATCAAGCCCATCCTCAGCCGCATCAACAAAATCAAGAGGTTGGAGGGCCAGCGCTAGGACTAGGCATCCCGTTCTCCGTCGCCGCTGCAGGCTCATGACCAAGACAATGCTATCTTTAGTTAGAACTGCAACGGCAATTTGTGTAATATAACTATGCATGTTATTTTCTTGTTCGATTTTACTTTGTATGTCCACCCCACGTCAATCGGGTAAGCTTGCCGGCACGCGAACCCATGGCGATGCTTTGAGGACGGATCCTCATTAGCCTGTCGGGTGTGCTTGTTGCCGGGCGAAGCACCTTACCTCCCTTGGCGCGGCCGCTCGACTTGTCGAGCTTGACTTGAGTCAGAACCGAGAGCGTTGCCGATGGCGAAAGGCTACCCTGCTGCTCTCGACGCGGACGCTTGAACTGTTGAAATGACTCGAAACAGAACAAGGGTGTTACCGATCGTAGGAGGGCCCCTCTGCGTACAAGCCCTCCATACATAGGCCGAACCATCGAGGATAATAACCTTATATTTTAAGGGGAAAAACTTAAAATTTCAGCATGACTTAGCTCTCTCGTCGCCGCCTCGGCGTCCTTCGCGCCAACGGGCAGCGCTGCCTTCTCCGCAAGAACTGTGACGATGATGAACTACTAGGCCTTCCACTGCCGATCCTCACAATTACGCGCCCCCTACCTTGCGCGCCAAAGAAGTCGGTGGGAAACGACACCTATGGGATCACTGGAATCCCTACTACGGTTGCGGGGCGCGGGGATCGTGAGAAGAGCGGGACTAGTGGATAGCACAAAGGGGATTTACCTAGGTTCGGGCCGCAAAGATGCATAAAACCCTACGATCCTGCTTTGGTGGATGTATTTAGTGTTCTGGAGCTCTTGAACTAGCTCTGGGTGCTGCTAGGTTCAAAAGAGCCGAATCCTTCTATAGTGCGCCATCTGCCTCCTTTTATAGGCGAAAGGGGCTGCCACAGTGGCACACAGGAGGTGGAAAGTGCTACAGCGTTGTGAGCTTATCGCTGGTATTACAGGACAAAGTGCATTTAATGCATGGTTTAGGTGTCCCTTCCCTTTATCGGGGGCGGGAGCGAGGCCTGTCCCGGCGGCATCGCCTCTCCTCCTTGCTTCGACACGCGCCCTGGCCAGCGATGCATGCGGTGCCATGTAGGTAGGCAGGCAGCTGAGGTGGCACAGTGATGGAGCCTCCACGAAGGGCTGCATGTTGCCACGCGGGTGCTTGCCCAACTAGTTGGGTCAGCAGCTGCATGCGAACGGTGGCGGAGACTTGGCTGGTGTGGACCTGGCAGTGGCCCTGCTCGTGCGCTTGGCGAGTGCCTTGCCGGGTGGCCCGGCAAGGGTCTTGCCATGGCACACTGGCATCCCCGGCAGGTTTCTTCGGTGAGAATCTTGGTAAGGATTGTTGCCTTCCTATCCTTATTTGATCTTGACTATTCTTTGTCTTCACAAAGATCTGCATGCCACCACGGAGGTGCCTCCCGAGCCTTGCCCCAATGCGTTTGTCTAGCATTGGGGGGCTCAAAGGTGGCTCACTTAGCAGATGTGGGCGAGCTGCCCCGACAAGGATCTTGCCGGGGCCGCTGAAGCTGCCCCGTCAAGGGTTCTTGCCGGGGAAACCTGCTTCGTCCATCTGATATTTGTGGCCTTTGTCAGATTTCGGGTTCCGGCAGACCCTTGAGGTTCGAATACTGGGGTGCGCGCGGAGATTATGCCCTCTACCTACCTGCTTCTCGCCAAATCGCTAGGATCTAAACTACGGAAAGATCAACACAAGAGACACAGGGTTTATACTGGTTTAGGCCACCATTGTGGTGTAATACCCTACTCCAGTGTGTGGTGTGGTGGATTGCCTCTTGGGCTGATGATGAACAATACAAGGAAGAACAGCCTCGCAAGGTTCTGTTCTTGATTGGTGCTACTTGGTTCTGGCTCTTGGGTTCTTTATCAGGTCTAGCTGCCTCTACCCCGCGGGTGGCTAGTCCTATTTATAGGCAAAGACCCTGGGCCTCTTCCCAAATATTGAGCGGGAAGGGCGCCAACAATTGGCCATTTGATGGGGAACAGCGGGTACACTTATCCTGACTAAAGTTGGTCCTCGCCTCTCAAAGGCTCTGGTGGTGACGCCGGCTTGGGCTCCACGGTGACCTCCATCTCGCTGTTGGCCTGGTCTTGGTCTTGTTGCACCGAAATGGATGCCTTTGCTTGATGCTCTCGCTTGCGCTTGCTCCCTTTGCACCAAAGAGGAAAGGGTGACACTGTGCGGGCTGGCGCCCGACTGGCGCCCTTGGTCGTCATGGCTTGCGTCATGGGCACCTCGCGAGGTACCCTTCCTTGAACTCTCCGCCTCCTCGCAAGCCAGCCTGATGAGGCCGTGCCTGAGGAAGCTCCCTGTTGTCCGCCCCGCGAGGCTTGGCCCATCGTGAGGGTCTTGAGTTTGTGTTGAGGAATATGGGCCGTGGTTGGCCCCCCTTTGAGCCACGCCGCAGGCCGCAGGCAGGCAAGTCTGGGGACCCCCATTTCCAGAACACCGACAGTAGCCCCCGGGCCCACGGCGCGCCCGGACATGGATGAGCAGAAAAGCGAAAGGGCAAGTGCGAAGCGTCGGGGGCCCTAACAGCCTGCGGCCTTGGGCGCCGCCTGGCGGTTGATTGGACGTGGGCGCCTCTGCTTCCCCATGGCGCCTCGGCAACTGCACGGATGTGACTAGTCCCTGCATGCAAAATGGGTTATGATTACCTGCGATCGTGGTGGTCGACGGTTGGCCTTCGCCGACTATAAGTACGGAGCGGCGCGAGCCGCTCCAGTTCGTCTTGCTCTACTACTTCTCCTCTTCTTCGTCTTCGCCAGTGCTCCGCCTTGCCGCCATGGTTCTGATACGCCGGTTCTCCACGGAAGAGAAGGGGAAGGCCCCCCGAGAGGGCCCCGACCCACTTCCGCCGAAGAAGCGGTTGGTCCTCTCTCGCTGAGATGACGCGCGCAGGAGGTATCGAGGCCTTGGTGCGAGCGGCTGCCGCCAGGGTTTCAGCTGCCCTTGTACGCCCGCCTTGAGGGCCCTGTAGGAGCTGATGCTGAGCGCCATGGATGATGCCGCCGTCGGCATCGGCGGGTCACGGCGGTGCGCGTTGTCCCTCCGGGAGTTCATGCCGAGGGCTCCCCCCGAGAGTTTGTGCTCCACGCCGCCATGCCTCCTCGGTCTTGGATTCGTCTTCCTCCTTCCTTTGCCTTCGAGATCACGCCTAGTGGGCCCTTCAGGCTCTGGCTGTAGCACGCCAATTGCCAGACCCCGGCGACCGATGCGGATGTCGAAGTCGTCGCTCCAGGTAAGGTCTTCATGACCCGGGGCTGGGGCGAGATAGCCCGGGTTTGCAGGATGAGGGGCGCCCTCGTGATCCACCTGGAGTTCGATGGTGCTTCCATGATGCTCTTCAAGGTCTTCGACGAAGATGGGCGTCGGCTGGAGTGCTGTCCCAGAGGCAACAGCAGAAGCCCCGGAGCGGCAAGGACCAGGCCTGCCGTCACGCGTTCTTTCGGCAGCTCCTCAAGCGGCATGGGTGCCGGAAGATCCAGCGACTCCGCTGAGCTCCTCGCGACGACAGCTACGAGCCCCCGAGCCTGCGCCACTCCCGGAGCAGGGCGGGCTCGTCAGGCCGTCGCTGCCCCTGATCTAGATGGGGTTGGCGCCGGTGCAGGACGGCCCACTGTTGATGATGGCGCCCTCCGCGGTGGTTCCTGTAGGTAGGACTCCCTAGGATTCACGTCTTTTGTTCCTGCGAGGAGCCAAGAATGTATCCCGCGGGGGCTTGTAAGATGTTTGTTGCTTTGTTTGTCAATATGATCCTTATCGTGAAGAAATGCGAGATGCTTATTCCGTCTTAGCTTAGTTTCTTCCTTTCAGATCTCGTGAGGGCTTGATGCTCTGCGCCGACAGGTCCCAGTCCCAAGGCGGCTTCAGCCGTCGCTGGTATGCCAGGTCGCGACGCCGTGGTTAAGGCCAGGAGGTGAGCGGGCCGAGATCCGGTAAGAGCCCCTAAGTCGCGATGCTCAGGAGGTCCCCTTTAGCGCTCAAGCAGCCATCATTCGGTGAGAAAGGAGAGCGATTTTGCTAACACGGGATTGCATTGGGTGCGGGGATGGTGTTGTGATAACCAGTGTTTCCGGAGAGTGACTTATCTCGAGGGCCAGGAAACGCTTCCTGGTGAGGGGCTAGGTCCATGCGTTGGCCTGCGAGGGGTCGCTTGAGGTCCTTACGTGCTCCTCCCCTCTCGCCTTCACTACCCTTTCTGCTCTACGTCCTCGAGTCCCGGTCCTCGAGCTGGTCTCAGCCGTCGCTGGTATGCCAGGTCGCGATGCCGTGGACAAGGCCAGAGGGTGAGGGCTGGAGGGCCAGTAGGAGCCCTGAGTCGCGATGCTCAGGCACCTCCCCTTTAACGTGCAAGTGGGTTGCGCAGACGAGAGTGAAGAATGCACCATGAGGGCCTCGCCTGGCAAAGCTCCTTGGAGGGACCCTGCAGGCTCATCAAGGAACGAGAGTTCGCCATGGCGATCGACAGTTAGTCGTTAGTTGCTTTGGAGAGGCGACGAGGCATGAAAGGCCTGGCGAGGTGTATTGGAGCACCCGTGAGACAGCGCGGGACTCACGGGGCCCAACCCCAAGGCGGGTTGTGCCCGGCACTAGGCCTTACCTCAGAATGTGTTCCTGCAAATTTGGCTAGATGCCGGTACTCTACGTCCTCGGGTCCCGGCTCTCGGGCTGGTCTCAGCCGTCGCTGGTATGCCAGGTCGCGATGCCATGGGCAAGACCAGAGGGTGAGGGCCAGAGAGCCGGCAGGAGCCCTGAGTCGCGATGCTCAGGCACCCCCCCTTTAATGCGCAAGCTGGGTTAGATGTCGAAACTCTACGTCCTCGGGTCCCGGCTCTCAGGCTGGTCTCAGCCGTCGCTGGTATGCCAGGTCGCGATGCCATGGACAAGACCAGAGGGTGAGGGCCGGAGAGCCGGTAGGAGCCCAGAGTCGCGATGCTCAGGCACCCCCCCTTTAACGCGCAAGCTTGCGACATCCAAGAAGAAAAGGTACCGTGAACAAGCATGATGGATTGAAAGCATGGCCCTAAGATAAATGCAAAAGGGGTACATGCCGCTGGGTCTGACCCTAGCGGCTTGGGGATAATGCAGCCCGAGGGGCGCCCCCAGCAGAGTAAGCTAAGAACACGAAATAAAGGGATACACGCCGCAGGGATGGACCCACGCAGCTTGGGAATAATGCGCCCCTTAGGGCGCTCCCAGCTGGAAATGAAACTTGAAAGATGTCACGTGATGATGCTGAAGACGAAGGGGTGTTGATCTAGCAGACTCGGTGGGCTGAGGGAGCCGATCCTCATGAGCCCCCAGGCCCTGGGGCCTCGGGAGGCTCCGAAGGCGCTGGTGGCTCCTCGAGGACCATCTCCATCTTCACTAGGGCTTTGGAACGCCTGACCTCTTGAGCCTCCAGGATGGCCCTCATGAGGCGCTGGTACACGGCAGCCACGTTCGGCAAGCCATAAGGCATGCGTACGTAGCTGTGGGGCGGACCCTCACAGCGTCCCCCTTGTGAAGGCCAGAGGCGCTCCTGAGACGCGGCTTGGTTGAGCCCTGGTATGTTGATGCAGACGCGCAGCCCACCATCCTCGCCTGGATGGGGGGGCACAGCGGGTAAGCGGCGCCACCTCTCATGACTCTTGACTCCTGTAGCTCCTGAATGGCCTTGCTGACGAACTCCTGAGGGTTTGGCCCTCCTTGCCTTGCTCCTTCTTGAGGGAAACGTGCTTCGAAACACGCCTCCACGTGCTGCCCAATTGCCTCCCTCGTGACCATGGCGAGGTCGGCGGCCCTCCAGGGGAGAGCCCTCGAGCCCTGCCTAAGGAGGGCGCCGGGCGCGCCTCCCTATGGATAGAAGGAGGTTCCCCCTAAGCAGGCGCGGGCCCTGAGGGGCCTGCCTCCTGAGGGGCTGGGCCGGACGATGTATTCTTCTTCTTGGGGGCGGCCTCGGGAAGCCTCCTCTTTCCACGGTCCAGGTCTTCCAGTGACGCGGCCTGAAAGGCTCGCTCTAAGGAGCAGACAGCGTCTCTCTCTTCGCAGGGCACCGTGATGACTCCGCCACTTCCTGGCATCTTGAGGACATTGTAGCCGTGGTGGGTTAAGGCCATGAACTTCGCCAGCGCTGGGTACCCGAGGATGGTGTTGTACGGCAGGAGAATGTCGGCGACGTCGAAGTCAATGAGCTCGGTGCGGTAGTTGTCGCGTGCCCCGAAGGTGACAGGGAGGCGAACCTGCCCGATCTGGACCGTGGAGCCGTCAGTGACTCTGGAGAAAGGCTTGGTTGGCTGAAGCTGATTGTAGGGTACTTGGAGATTGTTGAACGTTTCCACGGACAGGACGTTGAGCCCTGCCCTGTCATCGATGAGGGTCCTGGTGACTAGCACGTTGCTGATGATTGGGGAACAAAGCATCGGGAGGACTCCGGCTGTGGTTGCGCACTTGAGCTGATCCGCAGAGCTGAACATGATGGCGCATGCCGACCACCTGAGAGGGCGTGTGGTTTCGAGCTTGGGAGGGGCTGCATTTACTTCGCGGGCGAACTGCTTGAAGATGCACTGGGAGGCTGGGGCTTGAGCTCCACCCAGGATGCAGGTGATCGCGCGTGGCTCCGGGAAGCCCCCAGCCCCCTCGTCCTGATGACGGTCCTTGTTTCTTCTTGGCTGCGGCGGCAGCGGAGGGAGGCCTGCGTTCCCTTGCGGGCGATCCTCGCGAGGCTGATCCCTCCAGCCTCCCTCGTGAGGCGGGTCCTGCCAGCGATCCTCGCGAGGTTGGTCGCGCCACCCCTGGCGTGGGCCGCGGTCTTCCCAGCGTCCTGCGTTCCTTCCTCCTCCTCGGCCGTAACCCCGGTCGTTGCGGTCGGGACGTCGGCCGACCCTTCCTTCACGCACGGCCCGGAGGTCGTGGTACACGCAGTACCGACTGCCCTTGGCGGGTTCGGGCTGATCTCTGCCCCGCTTGGTGTCTGGCTCTGCTGCAAGCACGGCAGCCCCCTTGCGCTTCATGTCCTTGGCTTTGGGCTTCTTCTCTTCTGGGTCGGCGGTAGGCAGCTCGAGGAGGGAGAGGCGCCCCTCCTCAGCCCTCGGCGCACTTGGTCGCCAAGTTGAACAGCTCCAAGGAGGTGCACAGGTCTTCATGCATCGCCAGCTCCTCCTTCATCTTGACGTCGTGCGCGCCGTCGGTGAAGGATGAGATGATGGCCTCCTCGGTCACCTTGGGGATCTTGAGGCACGCGTTGTTGAAGCACTGGATGTACTTCTGCAGTGTTTCCCCTGGCTGCTGCTTGGTACGGCGCATGTCGCTCATGGCGGGTGGCCGGTCGTGAGTACCCTAGAAGTTGGCGATGAAGCGAGTGCGCATCTCGTCCCAGGAGGAGATCGTGCCTGGTGCCAGATTCAGGAGCCAGGTACAGGCCCCGTCCTTGAGCGCCATGGGAAATCAGTTCGCCATGACGTTCTTGTCTCCGTTGGCGGCCTCAATGCCTAGCTCGTAGAGCTGGAGGAACTCCACAGGGTCAGCCGTGTCGTCGTAGCGAGGAGGCAGGTCTAGCTTGAACTTGTCGGGCCACACGACGCTGCGTAGTTCGGGGGTGAAGGCGCGGCAGCCCGCTGTGGCCACAGGAGGCCTTGGACGACGAAGAGCTTGGTCATGTGGGTCCCCATGCGCTGCAGCTGGGAGCAGCGCGGGGTCTTGACGTGTCGGAGCAGGGAGCACTCGAGGAGCTTCTCGAGGTCGTGGGACTTCCTGGCAGCTCTGCTCCTGCCGCGCTGGTGCCTGACGGAGCGGGTTCCGCTCAGGGGCCCGCGCGCCTTGGAGCCAGGGTGCCTTCTCGAGGGGGAGGCAGCTGAGGCGCCCCAGGAGCTTCATTGCCCGCGCAGGGCGGAGCACGGTGCAGCGAGAAGGATGGCGCAGGGGAGCCCCCAGCGGCGCGGACGAGCTTGGCGACTCGGTCTAGCCACTCCTCGTAGACGTCGTCGATTGGGCGGTAGCGCAGGAGCTCGTTTGCCGCGATGAGCGCAGCTCGAGCCTCCATGGCCATGCGGGGCGCGCGAGACGAAGAACCAGCAGGGGTGAGCGAGGGTGTAGCAGTGCGGCCGTCTCGCCTCATGGATGGGTGCCGGGACGATGCTTGCTGCTCGTTCCCCACCGGGCCGGTGGCGGCATTGACGGCAAGTGACAGGGAACGATGGGGGCGCCCGCCGACGGGGGCCGTCTGGGCGGCGCGGGAAGCAAGGGCGGCGCGGTGCTCGGCGCGGGCCCGGCGAGCATTTGACATGGACGCGATGGTCGGAGAAGAACAGGACGATGGAAGGCGAATTCCGGCGCACCCCTACCTGGCGGGCCAAATGTTGGATTTCAGGTTCCGGCAGACCCTTGAGGTTCGAACACTGGGGTGCGCGCGGAGATTACGCCCTCTGCCTACCTGCTTCTCGCCGAAGCGCTAGGATCTAAACTATGGAAAGATCAACACAAGAGACACAGGGTTTATACTGGTTCAGGCCGCCATTGTGGTGTAATACCCTACTCCAGTGTGTGGTGTGGTGGATTGCCTCTTGGGCTGATGATGAACAATACAAGGAAGAACAGCCTCGCGAAGGTCTATTCTTGATTGGTGCTACTTGGTTCTGGCTCTTGGGTTCTTTATCAGGTCTAGCTGCCTCTACCCCGGGGGTGGCTAGTCCTATTTATAGGCAAAGGCCCTGGGCCTCTTCCCAAATGTTGAGCGGGAAGGGCGCCAACAATTGGCCATTTTGAAGGGTAACAGCGGGTACACTTATCCTGACTAAAGTTGGTCCTCGCCTGTCAAAGGCTCTGGTGGTGACGCCGGCTTGGGCTCCACGGTGACCTCCATCTCGCTGTTGGACTGGTCTTGGTCTGTTGCACCGAAATGGATGCCTTTGCTTGGTGCTCTCGCCTGCCTTGCTCCCTTTGCACCAAAGAGGAAAGGGGGACACTGCGCGCGCTGGCGCCCGACTGGCGCCCTTGGTCGTCATGGCTTGCGTCATGGGCACCTCACGAGGTACCCTGCCTTGAACTCTCCGCCTCCTCGCGAGCCAGCCTGATGAGGCCCTGCCTGAGGAAGCTACCTGTCATCCGCCCCACGAGGCTTGGCCCCTCGCGAGGGTCTTGAGCTTGTGTTGAGGAAGATGGGTCGTGCTGGGCCCTCTTTGAGCCATGCCGCAGGCCGCAGGCAGGCAAGTCTGGGGACCCCCATTACCAGAACGCTGACACCCTTGGTCCTTGTCATTGCTTTGTTTCTCTTGTGCCTTTGGCTTCTGTCCGGCTTCCCTTTCCTGCCGTGTTATGTGTGGCCGTGGCATGTGGCTCTGACTGCCCGTGCACAAGTAAAGGGGTCAAAAGGAGAGCCCCTACTTTTGTACACCGATAAAATCCACCCCCCCCCTTACTGGGGGGAGAAAGAAGAGGAAGGCCTCCACACATGGGGAGGCCGAGGCGTCCAAGAAGGGGAAAACTTCCCTTCCGGACAACTCCGCAGCGGCCACCAACAGCGGCGGGGAGTGGGAGCCCAGGGCCAAGCTCCTAGCCAACTTGTAAGTGTCCGAACACAGTAATATATCCGACATTTTTACTTCATTGTTTTTAATGTGCTGGATCATGCACTTGCAGCCCGGACCAATCCAACATCGTGTTGTCCTCTTCTTCAGAGGGGTCGCTAGACCTGTCGGCGATGAACAACACATCCCTTCTGATGGCCTCCTCCCCCAAGGCCGCGTACAACACCGAGGTGTTGTCTCGAAGGATCCCAGGCCCGGGAGAAGCTCGGGAGGCTGTCCCGATGGTGCCAGAGGCTGAAGCCCAGGCTTCCGGACACATGGGGGAGCAAACCCCCATGGACATCGACGATGGGGGCCGTATCCAATTCGTCCCCCACCCGCATACAGCTCTGGAGACCCAAGCAGCTCCAGATTCAGGCAGGCTGCCTCTTTCGAACGAGGGAGATAAGCCAGCTCCATCGGTGACCTCTGTCCGTCTAGAGGCACCGGATAGATTACTGGAAACGCTACAAGGTGCTTCCATTATGGAAGAACACCGTACTCTTATGAGTACGGTGATTGACAAGGTCCAGTCAGCCAAAAGCAGACTGACCGAAGCCCGCACTAGCCTTCTAACAGGCTTTGAGGTAAGTAATTGTAAAAGAATGTCGCAACATAGATAGTAGCCCCTGATGCTTTGTTTGGTTTTCGGAAAGAAAAGCCGAACAGAGGATCAAAATAATTTTCACGGGAGTTTAGCATAATATGTCTATGTGAATAAGTAGGCGTCTACTGGCTGCCACTGCTCACACTGCGGAAGTCTCCGGACAAAAGCAGAATCTGGAGCGGGCCGAGGAGGAACTCGGCCTCGTGAAGAAGCAGCTTGAGGAAAGCAAAGGTATGTATTTAACCTGCGCGTATATTTTTGAATGATGAATGGTTCATGCTGAAGAAAGTGTCATGAACTTATTAGGG
Organism: Triticum dicoccoides; assembly: GCF_002162155.2. Classification (NCBI taxonomy): domain Eukaryota; kingdom Viridiplantae; phylum Streptophyta; class Magnoliopsida; order Poales; family Poaceae; genus Triticum; species Triticum dicoccoides. Next base: position 92,919,161 of record NC_041383.1, read on the forward strand.
GCCACGACCGAAGTAGCGGACCTCAAGAAAGCGTTGGCCGAGGCCGAGGACAAAGTGGCCAAGGAATGCACCGTGCGTGAGAAGCATGAGGCCCGGGTCAGCGAGATCCAGCAAGAGCTCCAGGACGCCGTCATGAAGTACGAGTCCCTAGAGCGTGATTCGAAGACTCAAGAGTACAAACTTGCCAAGGCCCGCCAGAGCACACAAGATGCCCGGCCGAAGCCCAGAGCGCCCTCCAGGAGATCCAAGTGGCCAAGAAGATTACAGCAGGTAAGGCTTTCATTAGGCAAAGCAGATATGTGAAGGAAACATTCCTGTTACTTACCCAGATTTGGAGCTCTCCAGGGGCGTTTACGGATCTGCCGCGCAGCATATCAGATGTTGCACAATTTTACCGAGCCGAAGAAGGGAGCTCTACGGAGAAGTTGTTCTGGTCTCAGTACCTTGGACCAGAACTTCTGGTACCCTTTAGTGACCAGCTGAAACAGCTGGTCGAGCTGCATAAGACGGCCGAACTAGCCATGAAGGACCTAATAGTCCGGCTCCGGCCTGCCGATCCCATGCCCAGCAGCTACTTCGGGCTCGTGAAGCGGCTTGTGAGTGCCTGCCCACGGCTTGAAGCCATCAAGCGGTCGGTCTGCATCGGGGTGCATGGATGGCCTTTGCCCGTGCGAAGATGCATTGGGCGAAGATGGATGCCACAAAGCTGATGACCGAGGGGCCGCCTAAGGGCAAGGAGCACCGCCGACCAGAGCTATATTTCTGTGTCCTAGAGGGATCCCGCCTTGCAGCGGAGCAATGTGTGAAGGATGTTATATTCCCATGAAAACATTCATGTTATCCTGTCCTGTAAGATGAAACAAGATCTTTATGTAATATAATGCTTGTTTGTTTTAAAAAAATTACCTCCTGTGTGGCCGTTTATGAAAATTTGAGAGTTGCTAGTCGTCGACTTCTGCCCCCACGTAGATAGTACGGGGGTGTTCGGGATAAATATAATCTTTACTCCAAATTTTGGTCCTTAAACGAGGTATTTAACACAACGAACAAGGCAATAGGACTATACGACTTTATCACCCTCACTTAGCCATAGGAGTTTGACAATGAAAATTTTGGCAAAGCCCCTGGTATTCGGAAGACCAAAGTTGGGGCGCTATACATGCCTAATCGGATGAAAACCGATTCCTCGCATAAAGTGGAAGAATCTCTAAGGATTTGAAAACCTCACGAACAGCTGACCAGCTCTCGCCGCATCATGACAGTCAGTTTTCGGCTTTCTCTACTAAGGTGCTCGTTGATACGTCTCCGCGTATCTATATGTTTTTGATTGTTCCATGTCAATATTCTACAAATTTCATATACTTTTGGCAACTTTTTATACCATCTTTTGGGACTAACATATTGATCCAGTGCCAGTGCCAGTTCCTGTCTGTTGCATTTTTTGTTTTGCAGAAACCCAATATCAAATGGAGTCCAATCGGGATAAAAATGGACTGAGATTTTTTTTGGAATATTTATGATTTTTGGGAAGTAAAATCAACGCGAAACGGTGTCTAGGGTGGCCACGAGACAGGGGGGCGCGCCCTCCCCCCCTGGGCGCGGCCTGGGCTCTCGTGGGCCACTAGTAAGGCGGTTGACGCTCTTCTTTTGGTGCAAGAAAGCTAATTTTACGAGAAAGATCTGGGCGAAAGATGGAGTTACAGATCTCCAGATATAAAGGAAACGGTGAAGGGTTAGAATCTAAGAACGCAGAAACAGAGATATAGATCCAATCTCGGAAGGTCAAGGAAGAAGAAGAAGAAACCCTTCTCCCATCTAGGGAAGAGGTCAAGGAAGAAGAAGAAGAAGAAGGGGGGCTCTCTCCTCCTTGCTTCCGGTGGCGCCAGAACACCTCCGGGAGCCATCATCATCACCGCGATCGTCACCAACACCTCCGCCATCTTCACCAACATCTCCATCACCTTCCCCCATCTATATTCAGCGGTCCACTCTCCCGCACCCGCTATACCCTCTACTTGAACATGGTTCTTTATGCTTCATATTATTATCCAATGATGTGTTGCCATCCTATGATATCTGAGTAGATTTCTATTGTCCTATCGGTGATTGATGAATTGCTATGATTGGTTTGAGTTGCATGTTTTATTATTAGTGCTGTCCTATTGTGCCCTCTGTGTTGCGCAAGCGTGAGGGATTCCCGCTATAGGGTTTGCAATATGTTTATGATTTGCTTATGGTGGGTTGCGTGAGTGCCTGAAACACAAACCCGAGTAAGTAGGTTGTTTGCGTATGGGAAAAAAGGGGACTTGATACTTTAATGCTATGGTTGGGTATTACCTTAATGAATCTTTAGTATTTGTGGATGCTTGCTAGAGTTCCAATCATAAGTGCATATGATCCAAGTAGAGAAAGTATGTTACCTTATGCCTCTCCCTCAAATAGAATTGCAATAGTGATTACCGGTCTAGTAACATACTCAATTGCTTAGGGGCAATTCCACAACTCCTATCACCACTTTTACACACTCGCTATATTTACTTTATTGCTTCTTTATCTAAACAGCCCCTAGTTTATATTTACGCGTTCTTTATTATCTTGCAAACCTATTCTATCACACCTACAAAGTACTTCTAGTTTCATACTTGTTCTAGGTAAAGCGAACGTCAAGCGTGCGTAGAGTTGTATTGGTGATTGATAGAACTTGAGGGAATATTTATTATATCTTTAGCTCCTCTTTGGGTTCGACACTCTTACTTATCGAAAACTGTTGCGATCCCCTACACTTGTGGGTCATCAAGACCTATTTCTGGCGCCGTTGCCGGGGAGTCATAGCGTGGGGTGAATATTCTCGTATGTGCTTGTTTGCTTTATCACTAAGTAATTTTTATTTGCTGTTCTAAGTTGTTCTCTATCTTTGGTTATGGATATGGAACGCAAAATACCAAAAAAAAGTTGTAATTGCTACTCATGAGGATGGGGTAACTCCTAAGACCCTCGATTCTCATTATGCGAAAGATATTGTGTAGTAATTTGATAATCCTGAGAAAGCCCCATTCAACTTTATAATGGGAGACACGTTGGATCAACGTGAATACTTTAGGGATTATCGCTCGACACAAAAAGGGAAACTATTATGGGATCAATTTATTATGTTGCATTGGTATGCCTAGAATCTATGCTTGAGATATGATATTACTTGTTGCTCTAGGATGGAGGCTCCACACCTCCCCTTTTCATGCAAATTTAATGATAATGAAACCTTAGCTTCTTATGCTAATGGTATATATGATTACTATGATATGGAACAAATAGAAGAATTTGTTGCTTTTAAGTCTGCCTATGATATTGAAGCTTTGTTTGAAAAGTATGAAGCTTTTGATGATGATGGTTATAGGCCGGAAAATCTTGCTATACTTAGATATTGCTATGAAAATTATTTATACAATTACTATATTAATGCTTTTATGAAGAAATTCAACGCTGTCCAAGAAGAGACTAATATTTTGGAGGAAGCTATGGAAGAAGAAATTGATGAAACAGTGAGCTCATTGGATGAAAAAGATGATGAGGAGAGCGAAGAACAAAAGGAGGAAGAGCGGATTAGCTACCCGTGCCCACCATCTAATGAGAGTAACTCTTCAACTCATACATTGTTTAATTCCCCTTCGTGCTTCCCTAAGGATGATTGCTATGATCCCGTTGATTCTCTTGAAATATCCCTTTTTGATGATGCTTGCTATGCTTGTGGCCAAGATGCCAATATGAATTATGCTTATGGAGATGAACTTGCTATAGTTCCTTATGTTAAACATGAAATTGTTGCTATTGCATCCACACATGATAGTCCTATTATCTTTTTGAATTCTCCAAACTACACTATATCGGAGAAGTTTGTGCTTATTAAGGATTATATTGATGGGTTGCCTTTTACCATTGCCCATGATAATTTTGATGAATGTAATATGCATGTGCTTGCTGCCCCTACTTGCAACCATTATGAGAGAGGAACTACATCTCCGCCTCTTTATGTTTCCCATACTATGAAATTGCAAGAAACTGCTTATACTATGCATTGGCCTTTACTTGGTGTGCATGAATTGTTCTTTTATGACATGCCGATGCATAGGAAGAGAGTTAGACATCATTGTTGTGTGATATATGTTACTTTGTGCTCACTACTAAATGCTAAATCATTGCTAATTAAAATTGGCTTTGATATACCTTGAGATCCGGGTGGATTCACTACTTGAGCATTATATGCCTAGCTTAATGGCTTTAAAGAAAGCGCTGCCAGGGAGACAACCCGGAAGTTTTAGAGAGTCATTTATTTCTGTTGAGTTCTTTCATATAGTTTAAAAATAAAAAAAATAAAGAGGGGAACCTAAAAACTTTTCAAAAAGGAAAGTGAAAGTGAGAAGGCCAAGCATTGTTGAAGTTGGAGCTAGCCTTGAACTTTGTTCATGCTCACGGAAACTTTGTGAATCTTGATTACAGAAACTTTTCATCAAAAATAATTATCCCCATGTACAATTTCATTGTATTATAAAAATAATGTGCTAAGGTTTGCCTTTAGGATGTTTACAATGTTTGTATGTTTGTACGGTGCAGGACAGAAACTATGGCTGTAGTGTGCGATTTTACATTTTTAACTGGAACGTCAATTGGTTCTGATTCCTTTTGAACTGTCTTTCTATACAAATTTTTTATTTTCCCTAATTTTGGTAGAATTTTTGGGGTAACAGAAGTATTCTGTATCTTCAGATTGCTACAGACTGTTCTGTTTTTGACAGATTCTGTTTTCGATGCATAGTTTGCTTGTTTTGATGAAACTATCAATTTATATTGGTGGATTAAGCCATGGAAAAGTTATGTTACAGTAGACACAATGCAAAAACAAAATATCAATTGGTTTGCTACAGTACTTATAGTGGTGATTTGCTTATTATACTAACGGATCTTACCGAGTTTTCTGTTAAAGTTTTGTGTGGATGAAGTGTCTAAGCGAGGATGTCTCGATATGAGGAAAAGGAAGAGAAGCAAGAGCTCAAGCTTGGGGATGCCCGAGGCACCCCAAGTAAATATTCAAGGAGACACAAGCGTCTAAGCTTGGGGATGCCCCGGAAGGCATCCCCTCTTTCTTCAACAAGTATCAGTATGTTTTCGTATTCGTTTCATTTATGCATTATGTGCAAGTCTTGGAGCGTCTTTTGCATTTAGTTTTCATTTTTCTTTTATGCACCATGCTGGTATGAGATAGTCCTTGGTTGATTTATAGAATGCTCATTGCACTTCACTTATATCTTTTGAAAAGTGTGGCTTTATAGAATACTTCATGTGCTTCACTTATATCATTTGAAGTTTGGATTGCCTGTTTCCCTTTACATAGAAAACCGCCATTTGTAGAGTGCTCTTTTGCTTCACTTATATTTGTTAGAGCATGGGCATATCTTTTGTACAAAGAATTAAACTCTCTTGCTTCACTTATATCTATTTAGAGAGATGACAGGAATTGGTCATTCACATGGTTAGTCATAAAATCCTACATAAACTTGTAGATCGCTGAATATGATATGTTTGATTCCTTGCAATAGTTTTGCGATATAAAGGTGGTGATATTAGAGTTATGCTAGTGGGTGACTATGGATTAGTAGAAACACTTGTGTTGAGGTCTGTGATTCCCGTAGCATGCACGTATGGTGAACCGCTTTGTGATGAAGTTGGAGCACAATTTTATTTATTGATTGTCTTCCTTATGAGTGGCGGGCGGGGACGAGCGATGGTCTTTTCCTACCAATCTATCCCCCTAGGAACATGCGCGTAGTACTTTGTTTTCAATGGCTTGTAGATTTTTGCAATAAGTATATGCTTTCTTTATGACTAATGTTGAGTCCATGGATTATACGCACTCTCACCGTTCCACCATTGCTAGCCTCTCTTGTGCCGTGCAATTTTCGCCGGTACCATACACCCTCCTTATATCTTCCTCAAAACAGCCACCATACCTACCTATCGCGGCATTTCCATAGCCAGTCCGAGATATATTGCCATGCAACTTCCATCATCATCATATACATGACTTGAGCATTCATTGTCATATTGCCTTGCATGATCGTAATATAGCTAGCATGATGTTTTCATGGCTTGTCTGCTTTTTGATGTCATTGCTACGCTAGATCATTGCACATTCCGGTACACCACCGGAGGCATTCATATAGAGTCATATCTTTGTTCTAAATATTGAGTTGTAAGTAAATAAAAGTGTGATGATCATCATTGTTAGAGCATTGCCCCAGTGCGGAAAGGATGAAGGAGACTATGATTCCCCCACAAGTCGGGATGAGACTCCGGACTTTATGAAAAATAAAAGAGGCCAAAGAAACCCAAATAAAAAAAGAGGCCAAAGAAGCCCACCAAAAAAAGAAAAAAAAAGAAAAAAAGAAAATAAAAAAATTAGAGAAAATGAGAGAAGGGGCAATGTTACTATCCTTTTACCACACTTGTGCTTCAGAGTAGCACCATGTTCTTCATAGAGAGAGTCTCCTATGCTTTCACTTTCATATACTAGTGGGAATTTTCATTGTAGAACTTGGCTTTTATATTCCGATGAGGGGCTTCCTGAAATGACTGAGGTCTTCATGAGCAAGCAAGTTGGATGCACACCCACTTAGTTTTCAGTTTGAGCTTTCATACACTTATAGCTCTAGTGCATCTGTTGCATGGCAATCCCTACTCCTCGCATTGACATCAATTGATGGGCATCTCCATAGCCCGTTGATTAGCCGCGTCGATGTGAGACTTTCTCCCTTTTTGTCTTCTCCACATAACCTCCACCATCATATTCTATTCCACCCATAGTGCTATATCCATGGCTCACGCTCATGTATTGCGTGAAAGTTGAAAAAGTTTGAGATTACTAAAGTATGAAACAATTGCTTGGCTTGTCATCAGGGGTGTGCATGATTAAATACATTGTGTGATGAAGATAGAGCAATAGCCAGACTATATGATTTTGTAGGGATAACTTTCTTTGGCCATGTTGTTTTGAAAAGACATGATTGCTTTATTGGTACGCTCGAAGTATTATTGTTTTTATGTCAAATGATAGACTATTGCTTTGAATCATTCGTGTCTTAATATTCATGCCATGATTAGACTTATGATCAAGATTATGCTAGGTAGCATTCCACATCAAAAATTATCTTTTTTTATCATTTACCTACTCGAGGACGAGCAGGAATTAAGCTTGGGGATGCTGATATGTCTCCGTCGTATCTATAATTTCTTGATTGTTCCATGCCAATATTCTACAACTTTCATATACTTTTGGCAACTTTTTATACAATGTTTTGGGACTAACATATTGATCCAGTGCCCAGTGTCAGTTCCTGTCTGTTGCATGTTTTTTGTTTTGCACAAACCCAATATCAAACGGAGTCCAAACGGGATAAAAACGGACGGAGTTTTTTTTGGAATATTTATGATTTTTGGGAAGTAAAATCAACGCGTAACGGTGTCCGTGGTGGCCACGAGACAGGGGGCGTGCCCTCCCCCTGGTCGCGGCCTGGGCTCTCGTGGGCCACCCTTAAGGCGGTTGATGCTCTTATTTTGGCGCAAGAAAGCTAGTTTTATGAGAAAGATCTGGGCAAAAGATTCACCCCAATCGGAGTTACGGATCTCCAGATATAAAGGAAACGGTGAAGGGGTAGAATCTGAGAACGTAGAAAAAGAGAGATAGATCCAATCTCGGAGGGGCTCTCACCCCTCCCAAGCCATGGGAGGCAAGGACTAGAGGGGAAACCCTTCTCCCATCTAGGGAGGAGGTCAAGGAAGAAGAAGAAGAAGGAAGGCTCTCTCCCCCTTGCTTCCGGTGGCGCCGGAACACCGCCGGGGGCCATCATCATCACCGCGATCTTCACCAACACCTCCGACATCTTCACCAACATCTCCATCACCTTCCCCCATCTATATTCAGCGGTCCACTCTCCCGCAACCCGTTGTACCCTCTACTTCAACATGGTTCTTTATCCTTCATATTATTATCCAATGATGTGTTGCCATCCTGTGATGTCTGAGTAGATTTCTATTGTCCTATCGGTGGTTGATGAATTGCTATGATTAGTTTGAGTTGCATGTTTTATTATTGGTGTTGTCCTATTGTGCCCTCCGTGTCGCGCAAGCGTGATAGATTCCTGCTGTAAATTTTGCAATATGTTTATGATTTTCTTATGGTGGGTTGCGTGAGTGACTGAAACACAAACCCGAGTAAGTAGGTTGTTTGTGTATGGGAAAAAAGGGGACTTGATACTTTAATGCTATGGTTGGGTTTTACCTTAATGAATCAATAGTATTTGCGGATGCTTGCTATAGTTCCAATCATAAGTGCATATGATCCAAGTAGAGAAAGTATGTTACCTTATGCCTCTCCCTCAAATAGAATTGCAATAGTGATTACCGGTCTAGTAACATAGTCAATTGCTTAGGGGCAATTCAACAACTCCTATCACCACTTTCCACACTCGCTATATTTAATTTATTGCTTCTTTATCTAAATAGCCCCTAGTTTATATTTATGTGTTCTTTATTATCTTGCAAACCTATTCTATCACACCTACAAACTACTTCTAGTTTCATACTTGTTCTAGGTAAAGCGAACGTCAAGCGTGCGTAGAGTTGTATTGGTGATCGATAGAACTTGAGGGAATATTTATTCTACCTTTAGCTCCTCGTTAGGTTCGACATGCTTACTTATCAAAAACTGTTGTGATACCCTACACTTGTGGGTCATCACTCGTCCTGAAGAACCGAAACACAATCACAGTAGTTCTCCCTTTACTATCCTAGCCGATATAGCGGAACGTAAGGTAGTAAGCACAGGAGCTGGGCAACCCAACTATTGATCAAAGACATGATTCGGAGCCGATGCATATAATGCTATAAGTTCGTGGTGCCGAACTGTATTGTAAAAGTGTTCGGACTTGATTGACGTATTGCGGGGTGTAATGAAGCTTCTGGCAAAGTAATGTGTAACATAGTGTATGGATGTAATTGATAAAAATACAAAGACAAGGAAAAGATCAAGTAATAAGCTGACGCTACAAATTATTTTCCATTGTACTTTGATTAATACACCGAGGCGTATTTTTACAAGTAATGTGATAAGTAAGTAAGTCTATTTAACATGCCATGACCAAGAGCGAGCTGCGTGCGGGTATGTAAAACAGGTATAGCAATCGTTAGCAAAGACCACCTGGGTATTCCCTTGTACGTCAAAGCCCTTGCCTCCTTGGTGTATCCGTCCCGTGATGGGTCCGATGATCAGGTTATCAGAAAAGCCTCAAGAAGGGAAAAACCTGAAAGAAAGAGACTCCATCCGATGAGCCGCATTGTGGACCACGGTTTAGCTATGCCTCCATCCGTGCCCATGGTATTTTAAGTGCGTAGTTATGTACGCGCGGCACAAATGTCGCTGCTTGATCGGGACTGGGATGGAGGCCGGATTGCTAGTCAAGCTCTGTACGCGCTGGACAGTCCTGCCGTAGAGTAGTTTGACCTCGCTTGATGGTGTCCGGGGGCTTCATTGTCGAATTGAGGTTCTGCCTAAAAAGGCTATTCTGTACTTCTGCTGCAAGGGTCACGTTGTACTCCTCTGTATGGAGGGAGCGCTCCGTATTTCCGTTGACCGTTATTACACCGTGTGGTCCGGGCATCTTGAGCTTGAGGTAGGTGTAGTGCGGCACCGCATTGAATTTAGCGAATGCAGTTCGTCCGAGCATTGCATGATAACCACTGCGGAAAGAGACGATATCGAAGATTAACTCTTCGCTTCGGAAATTATCCGTGGATCCGAAGACCACTTCCAGTGCGACTGAGCCCGTACAGCAGGCCTCTACACCTGGTATGACACCTTTAAAGGTGGTTTTAGTGGGCTAGATCCTTGAGGGATCGATGCCTGTTTTGCGCATTGTATCCTGATAGAGTAGGTTTAGGCTGCTGCCACCATCCATGAGGACTCGCGTGAGATGAAACCCATCAATAATTGGGTCAAGGACCAGTGCAGCTGAACCGCCATGATGGATACTAGTCAGGTGATCCCTGTGATCGAAGGTGATCGGACAAGAGGACCATGGGTTAAACTTTGGGGCAAGTGGCTCCATCACGCAGACGTCCCTGAGTGCACACGCTTGCGCTCCTTCTTGGAGATAAGGGTGGCATATATCATATTCACCGTTTTGACTTGGGGGGGAAATTTCTTATGTCCCCCTGTGTTTGGTGGTCGGGGTTCCTCGTCATCATCATTGATTTGCGACCCTTTCTCCTTATTCTCGGCATTTAACTGCTGGCCTGTTTGAAAACCCAACATTCTCTGTTGGTATGATTGGCTGGTTTATCTGGAGTGCCATAGATTTGGCATGGTCGATCGAGTATGCGGTTCAGACTAGACGGTCCCGGATTATTTCTCTTGAATGGCTTCTTCCGCTGACCGCACTTAGAGCCACTGAATCCGGTGTTGACCGCCGTGTCTTCAGTGCTATCACCGTTGTTTCGATGCTTATGTCTATTGTGTCGGGGCTTGCCATTTTTGTTTCTAGCTTCATAAGTGCCAGGTTCACTTGTATTGTTGTTGCTACGGGCTAGCCAGTTGTCTTTGCCCGCACAGAAGCAGGTCATGAGTGTCGTGAGGGCTGACATGGACTTTGGTTTTTCCTGGCCGAGGTGTCTGGCCAGCTATTCATTGCAGATGATGTGCTTAAAGGCCTCTAGAGCTTCAGCGTCTGGACAGTCGACGATGTGGTTCTTTTTAGTTAGCAACCGAGTCCAGAATTTCTTGGCTAACTCTCCGGGCTGTTGGATTATATGACTTAGGTCATCGGCATCCGGAGTTCGGACATATGTGCCTTGGAAGTTGTCGAGGAAGGCGCCCTCCAATTCCTCCCAGCTGCCAATGGAGTTTTCGGGCAGACTATTTAACCAGTATCTAGCTGGACCCTTAAGTTTGAGCGGGAGGTATTTGATGGCGTGAAGATCGTTGTCGCGGGCCATATGAATGTGGAGAAGAAAATCTCAATCCACACCACGGGGTCTATTGTGTCGTCGTATGATTCGATGTTTACGGGTTTAAACCCTTCTCAGAAATCATGTCCCATTACTTCGTCAGTGAAGCAAAGGGGGTGTGCGGCGCCTCTTTATCGGGCCAAGTCGTGACGTAGCTCGGATGGGGCTCGTCTGCGGTTTTCGTCCCGGAAGTGGTTATGTTTGTCACGTTCAGCCAAATGGCCATCGACGCCCGTCGAGGCACGCCCCCGTGATCCATAGATTGATCTTGTCTTTCCTGCTCTCTTTTCCAAATCACGTCTCAGGTCATGTGTATATCCCCGAGCTATAGTATTTCTGTTTGTTCGGTGAGGTAGTACGGGCTGGTATTCGGCTTGAGGTGCTGCTTTGTCCCAGCCACATGGTGGTCGGTCAGCCGTACTGTACCTTGGTAGGACAGGTTCCAGCACCTCGTCATCGAACTGTGGCACCAGTTTGCTCTTCGGGTAGCTTTTGGTTGGGCGCTCGATGCCATATTCCTTGGCTGCTAGGACATCAGTCCATCTTTCATTGAGCAGATCCTGATCAGCTTGAAGCTGCTGCTGCTTCTTTTTCAGGCTTCTTGCAGTGGCAATTAGCTGACGCTTAAAGTGTTCCTGCTCGGCAAGCTCTTCAGGCACGATGAAATCTTTGTCACCAAGGTTAACCTCGTCCTCGGGGAGCGGAAGGTAGTTGCTATCCTCTGAGTCTTCGTTTGCGGCCTGTTCGCCAGGGCTGGCTCGCCCATCCTCCCGTTCCTCCTGTTCGGAGGTCGGCTCAACGGGGTCTTCATTGTTTTCGGCACCGTCCGCAGTGTAATCCTATTCTGTGATGATATTACTGTTTTTACTACGATGTTTCTTAGAGCGGCGCCACTGACATTGACGCTTCGGTTGTATCTAAGGAGGTTTATCCTCAACTGGATTTTCATCGTCGCCGTTATTTTCTTTGGGTGTATCCACCATGTTTATGTTGTACGAGGAGGCGGTTGTCCAATGCCCTGTAGGCAGTGGTTCTTGCTCCTCTCCGACATCGTCATCCATACTGTCGATTGCTACCTCTTTAGCACTGCGTTGGATTTCCCCGAAGAGGAGAGGATGATGCAGCAAAGTAGCGTAAGTATTTCCCTCAGTTTTTGAGAACCAAGGTATCAATCCAGTAGGAGACCACGCACAAGTCCCTAATACCTACACAAAACGATAGCTACTCGCAACCAACGCGATTAGGGGTTTTCAATCCCTTCACGGTCACTTACGAGAGTTAGATCTGATAGAGATGATAAATATTATTTTTGGTATTTTTGATAGATAGGTGCAAAGTGAAAAGTAAAAGGCAAAGTAAAAACAAAGCAAGTAAATAAAGCGATAGATATTGATATGATGAGAATAGACCCGGGGGGGCATAGGTTTCACTAGTGGCTTCTCTCAAGAGCATAGATGTTCTACGGTGGGTGAACAAATTACTGTTGAGAAATTACCAGAATTGAGCATAGTTATGAGCATATCTAGGTGATGATCATGTATATAGGCATCACATCCAAGACAAGTAGATCGAAACGATTCTGCATCTACTACTATTACTCCACTCATCGACCGCTATCCAGCATGCATCTAGAGTATTAAGTTAAAAACAGAGTAATGCCTTAAGCAAGATGACATGATGTAGAGGGATAAATCCATGCAATATGATAAAAAACCCATGTTGTTATCCTCGATGGCAACAATACAATACGTGCCTTGCAACCCTTTCTGTCACTGGGTAAGGACACCGCAAGATTAAACCCAAAGCTAAGCACTTCTCCCATTGCAAGAACTACCAATCTAGTTGGCCAAACCAAAAAGGATAATTCGAAGAGACTTGCAAAGATAACTCAATCATACATAAAAGATTCAGAGAAGATAAAAATATTTTCCATAGATAATACTGGATCATAAACCCACAATTCATTGGTCTCAACAAACACACCGCAAAAAGAAGATTACATCGAATAGATCTCCAGAAGAGAGGGGGAGAACATTGTATTGAGATCCAAAAAGAGAGAAGAAGCCATCTAGCTAATAGCTATGGACCCGAAGGTCTGAAGTAAACTACTCACACTTCATCAAAGGGGCTATGGTGTTGATGTAGAAGCCCTCCGTGGTGGATGCCCCCTCCGGCAGAGCTCCGGAACAGGCCCCAAGATGGGATCTCGTGGATACAGAAGGTTGCGGCGGTGGAATTAGGTTTTTGGCTCCTGTTCTGTTCGTTCTAGGATATGTAGGTATATATAGGAGGAAGGAGTACGTCGGTGGAGCAACAGGGGGCCCACGAGGTAGGGGGGCACGCCCAGGGGGAGGGGGGCACGCCCTCCGCCCTTGTGACGGCCTCTGGCACTTCTTGGAGTAGGGTCCAAGTCTCCTGGATCACGTTCGGTGAGAAAATCACATTCCTGAAGGTTTCATTCCGTTTGGACTCCGTTTGATATTCCATTTTTTCGAAACACTGAAATAGGCAAAAAAACAGCAATTCGGGGCTGGGCCTCCGGTTAATAGGTTAGTCCCAAAAATAATGTAAAAGTGGAAAATAAAGCCCAATATAGTCCAAAACAGTAGATAAAGTAGCATGGAGCAATCAAAAATTATAGATACGTTGGAGACGTATCAGGCATCCCCAAGCTTAATTCCTGCTCATCCTCGAGTAGGTAAATGATAAAAAAAAAGAATTTTTGATGCGGAGTGATACTTTGGCATAATTTCAATATAAATCTTCATACTTGTGATATGAATATTCAGATCCGAAAGATTCAAGACAAAAGTTCATATTGACATAAAAATAATAATACTTCAAGCATACTAATAAAGCAATCATGTCTTCTCAAAATAACATGGCAAAAGAAAGTTCATCCCTACAAAATCATATAGTTAGGCTATGGTTCATTTTTGTCACACAAAGATGTTCCCAACTTCTGTACCCCCAATGACAAGCCAAGCAATTGTTTCATACTCAAATAATCTCAAACTTTTTCAACCTTTACGCAATACATGAGCGCGAGCCATGGATATAGCACTATGGGTGGAATAGAATATTATGATGGGGATTGTGTGGAGAATACAAAAAAGGAGAAAGTGTCACATTGACGAGGCTAATCAACGGGCTATGGAGATGCCCATCAATTGATGTCAACATGAGGAGTAGGGATTGCCATGCAACAGATGCACTAGAGCTATGAATGCTCAACAAAAGAAAACTAGTGGGTGTGCATCCAACTCGCTTGCTCATGAAGACCTAGGGCATTTGAGGAAGCCAATCGTAGGAATATACAAGCCAAGTTCTATAATGAAAAATTCCCACTAGTATAAAAAGACAACTTATGAGATTCACTACATGAAGAACAAGGTGCTAATTTGAAGCACAATATATGAGACTCACTACATGAAGGACAAGGTGCTACTTTCAAGCATACGTGTGGAAAAAGAGATAGTAGCATTGCCCTTTTTCTTTTCCTTTTTTTCTTTTTTTTCCTTTTTTGGGCCTTTTCTTTTTTTTGGCCTTTCTTCCTTTTTTTCTTCTTTTTTTTTCTTTTTTGGCAATGCTCTAATAATGATGATCATCACACTTCTATTGATTGCAACATAAGGATTACAACTCGAAACTTAGAACAAGATATGACTCTATATGAATGCCTCCGGCGGTGTACCGGGATGGTGCAATGAATCAAGAGTGACATGTATGAAAAATAATGCATGGTGGCTTTGCCACAAATACTGTCAACTACATGATCAAGCAATGGCAATATGACAAAAGTAATGTATGTCATGATGATGATGATGGAAGTTGCATGGCAATATATCTCAGAATGGCTATGGAAATGCCATGATAGGTAGGTATGGTGGCTGTTTTGAGGAAGATATAATGAGGTTTATGTGTGATAGAGCAAATCGTATCACGGGGTTTGGATGCACCGGCGAAGTTTGCACCAACTCTCAAGGTGAGAAAGGGCAATGCATGGTACCGAAGAGGCTAGCAAAGGTGGAAAGGTGAGAGTGCGTATAATCCATGGACTCAACATTAGTTAAAAGAACTCATATACTTATTGCAAAAATTTAGAAGACATCAAAAATCAAGTACTACGCGCATGCTCCTAGGGGGATAGATTGGTAGGAAAAGACCATTGCTCGTCCCCGACCGCCACTCATAAGGATGCACAAGCCAGGTACACTTCATGTTTCAAATTTGTTACACAACTTTAACCATACGTGCATGCTACGGGACTTGCAAACTTCAACACAAGAATTTCTCAAATTCACAATTACCCAACTAGCACGACTTTGATATTATCACCTCCATATCTCAAAACAATTATCAAGCATCAAACTTATCTTAGTATTCAATTCACTCAAAAGAAAGTTTCACATATCTTGAACACTAAGTATATTAACATTAAGCAAACTACCATGCTATTAATGACTCTCAAAATAATCTAAGTGAAGCATGAGAGATCAATAGTTTCTTTAAAAAAAATCCACCACCGTGCTCTAAAAGATATAAGTGAAGCACTAGATTAAAAATTATCACGCTCAAAAGATATAAGTGAAGTACTATGAGCTAAAGTATCAAGCTCAAAAGATATAAGTGAAGCACATAGAGTATTCTAACAAATTCCAAATCATGTATGGCTCTCTAAAAAGGTGTGTACAGCAAGGATGATTGTGGTAAACTAACAAACAAACACGCAAATAATACAAGACGCTCCAAGCAAAACACATATCATGTGGTGAATAAAAATATAGCTCCAAGTAAATTACCGATGGAAGTGGACGAAAGAGGGGATGCCTTCCGGGGCATGCCCAAGCTTTGACTTTTTGGTGTCCTTGTATTATCTTGGGGGTGCCATGGGCATCCCCAAGCTTAGGCTCTTGCCTCTCCTTGTTCCATAATCCATCAAAAGAATTCACCCAAAACTTGAAAACTTCACAACACAAAACTCAACAGAAATCTCGTGAGCTCCGTTAGAGAAAGAAAACAAAAAACTACTTAAGGTACGGTAATTAACTCATTATTTATTTATATTGGTGTTAAACCTACTGTATTCCAACTTCTATATGGATTATAAACTATTTTACTAGCCATAGATTCATCAAAATAAGCAAACAACACTCGTAAAACAGAATCTGTCAAAAATAGAACAGTCTGTAGCAATCTGTAACTAACGCAAACTTCTTGAACTCTAAAACTTCTACAAAAATAGGAAGTCCTGTACAATTTTCCTATTGAACAATAGAAAAAATAATCAACACAAAATAAAATTCCTGTGATTTAACAAAATTATATTCGTGCGCGCAAAGTTTCTGTTTTTCAGCAGAATCAAATCAACTATCATCATAGGTTATCCTATAGGTTCTACTTGGCACAAACACTAACTAAAAGACAAAACCACATCAAAACAGAGGCTAGATGGATTATTTATTCCTAAGCAGAAGCAAAAACAAAAAACACAAAATAAAAATGGGTTGCCTCCCAACAAGCGCTATCGATTAATGCCCCTAGCTAGGCATAAAAGCAAGGATAGATCTAGGTATTGCCATCTTTGGTAGGCAATCCATAAATGGCTCTCATGATAGATTCATATGGTAATTTTACTTTCTTTCTAGGGAAGTGTTCCATGCCATTCTTTAAGGGAAATTGGAATCTAATATTCCCTTCCTTCATATCAATAATTGCACCAATCGTTCTAAGGAAAGGTCTACCAAGAATAATAGGACATGAAGGATTGCAATCTATATCAAGAATGATAAAATCTACGGGCACATAATTCCTACTTGCAACAATAAGAACATCATTAATTATTCCCATAGGCTTTTTAATAGTGGAATCCGCAAGTTGCAAGTTTAGAGAGCAATCATCAAAATCACGGAAATCTAGCAAATCACACAAAGCTTTGGGAATAGTAGAGACACTAGCACCCAAATCACACAAAGCATGAAACTCATAATCTTTAATTTTAATTTTAAAGGTTCCCACTCATCATAGAGTTTTCTAGGGATAGAAACTTTCAACTCAAGTTTTTCTTCATAAGATTGCATCAAGGCATCAACAATGTGTTCGGTAAAGGCCTTATTTTGACTATAAGCATGAGAAGAATCTAGCACGGATTGCAACAAGGAAATACAACCAATTAAAGAGCAATTTTCATAATTAAATTCCTTGATATCCAAAATAGTGGGTTTAGCAACATCTCGGTTTTTATTTATTTCAATCCCACTTTCATCAATTTCATCATCAAGATCTAGAAACTCCGAATTCTTAGAACGCCTTCTAGGTAAAGGAAGATCATATTCAGTTTCATCAAGATTCATATTGCAAAACAAAGATTTAATGGGGGACACATCAATAACCTTTAGATCTTCATCTTGATTTTCATAGGAATTGGAAGAACATGCTTTAATAAAGGCATCTTTGGAAGCACGCATCCTAGCGGTTCTTTCTCTGCACTCATCAATGGAAATTCTCATGGCTTTGAGAGACTCATTGATATCATGCTTAGGAGGAATAGATCTAAGCTTTAAAGAATCAATTTCAAGAGAAATTTTATCAACGTTCCTAGCCAAATCATCAACTTTAGGCAATTTCTCTTCAAGTAAAGCATTAAAATTCTTTTGTGAATTCATAAACTCTTTAACACTACTCTCAAATTCAGAGGGCATCTTATTAAAATTTCCATAAGAGTTGTTGTAGGAATTTCCATAATTATTAGAAGGATTACTAGGATAAGGCCTAGGATTAAAATTCCCTCTAAACGCATTGTTTCCAAAACTATTCCTACCAACAAAATTCATTTCCATAGATTCATTATTATTCTCAAGCAAAGTAGACAAAGGCATATCATTGGGATCAAGAGGAGTATTTTTAGGAGCAAACATCTTCATAAGTTCATCCATCTTTTCACTCAAAACATTGTTTTCTTCTATAGCATGCACTTTTTTACTAGAAGATCTTTCAGTGTGCCATTGAGAATAATTAGCCATAATATTATCAAGCAATTTGGTAGCATCTCCTAACGTAATTTCCATAAACGTGCCTCCCGCGGCCGAATCTAAAAGATTTCTAGAAGCAAAATTCAATCTGGCATAAAAAATTTGTATGATCATCCATAAATTCAAACCATGAGTAGGGCAATTACGAAGCATCAATTTCATTCTTTCCCAAGATTGGGCAACATGCTCATGATCAAGTTGTTTAAAATTCATGATATCGTTCCTAAGAGTGATGATCTTAGCGGGAGGAAAATACTTAGAGATAAAAGCAGCTTTGCACTTGTTCCAAGAATCAATACTATTTTTAGGCAAGGATGAAAACCAAACTTTATCACGACCTCTAAGTGAAGACGGAAATAACTTCAATTTGACATATGGTTATCCGTATCTTTCTTCTTTTGCATATCACACAAATCAACAAAATTGTTTAGATGAGTAGCGGCATCTTCACTAGGAAGGCCGGAGAATTGATCTTTCATAACAAGACTCAACAAAGAGGTATTGATTTCACAAGACTCATCATTATTAAGAGGAGCAATCGGAGTACTAAGGAATACATTATTATTGGTATTCAAGAAATCACACAATTTGGTATTATCTTGTGCCATGGCAACAAGTAATCCAACACACAAGCAAACAGAAAGGCAACGGGAAAAAGGCAAACGGAAAAGAGAGGAGGAGATTGGAAAGAGAGGGCAAATAAAACGGCAAGGGTGAAGTGGGGGAGAGGAAAACGAGAGGCAAATGGCAAATAATGTAATGCGAGAGATAGGGATTGTGATGGGTACTTGGTATTTTTGACTTGTTTGCGTCAGCCTCCCCGGCAACGGCGCCATAAATTCTTCTTGCTACCTCTTGAGCACTGCATTGGATTTCCCCGAAGAGGAGAGGATGATGCAGTAAAGTAGCGTAAGTATTTCCCTCAGTTTTTGAGAACCAAGGTATCAATCCAGTAGGAGACCACGCAAAAGTCCCTCGTACCTACACAAAACGATAGCTACTCGCAACCAACGCGATTAGGGGTTGTCAATCCCTTCACGGTCACTTATGAGAGTGAGATCTGATAGAGATGATAAATAATATTTTTGGTATTTTTTATAGATAGATGCAAAGTGAAAAGTAAAGGGCAAAGTAAAAACAAAGCAAGTAAATAAAGCGATAGATATTGATATGATGAGAATAGACCCGGGGGGGCATAGGTTTCACTAGTGGCTTCTCTCAAGACCATAGATATTCTACGGTGGGTGAACAAATTACTGTTGAGCAATTGACAGAATTGAGCATAGTTATGAGCATATCTAGGTGATGATCATGTATATAGGCATCACGTCCAAGACAAGTAGATCGAAACGATTCTGCATCTTCTACTATTACTCCACTCATCGACCGCTATCCAGCATGCATCTAGAGTATTAAGTTAAAAACAGAGTAACACCTTAAGCAAGATGACATGATGTAGAGGGATAAATTCATGTAATATGATAAAAACCCCATCTTGTTATCCTCGATGGCAACAATACAATATGTGCCTTGCAACCCTTTCTGTCACTGGGTAAGGACACCGCAAGATTGAACCCAAAGCTAAGCACTTCTCCCATTGCAAGAACTACCAATCTAGTTGGCCAAACCAAAAAGGATAATTCAAAGAGACTTGCAAAGCTAACTCAATCATACATAAAAGAATTCAGAGAAGATTCAAATATTTTCCATCGATAATACTGGATCATAAACCCACAATTCATCGGTCTCAACAAACACACCGCAAAAAGAAGATTACCTCGAATATATCTCCGCAAGAGAGGGGGAGAACATTGTATTGATATCCAAAAAGAGAGAAGAAACCATCTAGCTACTAGCTATGGACCCGAAGGTCTGAAGTAAACTACTCACACTTCATCAGAGGGGCTATGGTGTTGATGTAGAAGCCCTCCATGGTGGATGCCCCCTCCGGTGGAGCTCCGCAACAGGCCCCAAGATGGGATCTCGTGGATACAGAAGGTTGCAGTGGTGGAATTAGGTTTTTGGCTCGTGTTATGTTCGTTAGGAGATAAGTAGGTATATATAGGAGGAAGGAGTACGTCGGTGGAGCAATAGGGGCCAACGAGGTAGGGGGGCGCGCCCAGGGGGTGCGCCCTCCACCCTCGTGACTGCCTCTGGCACTTCTTGGAGTAGGGTCCAAGTCTCCTGGATCACGTTCGGTGAGAAAATCACGTTCCCGAAGGTTTCATTCCGTTTGGACTCCATTTGATATTCCATTTCTTCGAAACACTGAAATAGGCAAAAAACAGCAATTCTGGGCTGGGCCTCCGAATAATAGGTTAGTCCCAAAAATAATATAAAAGTGGAAAATAAAGCCCAATATAGTCCAAAACAGTAGATAAAGTAGCATGGAGCAATCAAAAATTATAGATACGTTGGAGACATATCATCGATGTCTTCGGAGTCATAATCGAGCATGTCGGTTAAGTCATCGACAGTGGCTACAAAGTGGGTGGTGGGTGGGAAGCGAAGTTCTTCATCATCCGCTTCCCATTCTAGCCGGACGTAGTTCGGCCGAGAGCCCCTTGACAACGAGAGGGATCTTAATGATATTAACACGTTGCCAAAAGGTGAGTGCTGGAAAATGTCCGCAGAGCTGAACTCTAAGACCGGCGCGCAATCAGGTTTGATGGACGCGGATGCATGCAGTCCGGAGTCCATGGCCGGAGACGAGTCTGAGGTTCCGAAAACACAAGCCCAAATTGATGTTGGGCCTGTGTGCGGTTAGAGCGCCACTGAGTCTGCGGCCTCCGCGGCGGGGCTGAGCTTCCCGTCTTCGGACGACGCAGTCCGCTCCGGCTCTAGGGCCAGGGCGATCATAGGTGCTAGCTCCTGCGTGCGGCCAGATGACAAATCTAGGTCATGTTCATCATGGTGGCTGAGGACAGCCGTCATGGGCTCGAATCCATCGAAGATCAAGTCTCCGCGGATATCGGCCACAAAATTCAGGCTTCCAAATCTGACCTGATGCCCAGGGGCGCAGCTATCGATCTGCTCTAGATGGCCAAGTGAGTTGGCTCGCAGTGCGAAGCCGCCGAATACGAAGATCTATTCGGGGAGGAAGCTATCCCCCTCGACTTCATTGTTGTAGATGATTGATGGAGCCATCAAACCTATCTTCGGCTACACAGAGGAACTCTCAATGAAAGCACCAATGTCGGTGTCAAAACCGGCGGATCTTGGGTAGGGGGTCCCGAACTGTGCGTCTAAGGATAATGGTAACAGGAGGCGGGGGACATGAT
The DNA here is from genome assembly GCF_002162155.2 of Triticum dicoccoides. NCBI lineage: Eukaryota > Viridiplantae > Streptophyta > Magnoliopsida > Poales > Poaceae > Triticum > Triticum dicoccoides. The sequence continues at coordinate 92,940,525 of NC_041383.1, forward strand.
GTTTACCCAGGTTTGGGCCCTCTCTATGGAGGTAATACCCTACTTCCTACTTGATTGATCTTGATAAATATGAGTATTACAAGAGTTGATCTACCACGAGATCGTAATGGCTAAACCCTAGAAGTCTAGCCTATGAGACTATGATTGTTGTGACTAAACCCTAGAAGCCTGAACCCTCCGGTTTATATAGACACCGGGGGAGCTAGGGTTGTACAAAGTCGGTTTACAGAGAAAGGAATCTTCATATCTGAATCTCCAAGCTTGCCTTCAATGCCAAGGAGAATCCCATTAGGAGACGGGACGAAGTCTTCTATCTTGTATCTTCATAGTCCAACAGTCCGGCCAAAGATATAGTCTGGCTGTCCGAGGACCCCTTAGTCCAGGACTCCCCCCCTGCCACACGTGCCCGTGCACTCTTTGGGCCTATCCCAACAATGCCTCGCACCCGTGTGAGGCCCAGGCCAGGGGGCTCTAGTCGGTGTACTAAAGTTTGGGCCCTTTAGTACCCGATACTTGTGCACGGGCATTTGCAACCATACCCATGGCAAGGCCTGACGGGGGTAACTGGAAGCAAATACGAGACGAACAGAGAAGACCAAAAGCTGGGCTCCCGACAAGATTCTTGCCAAGGTGGTTTACGAAGCGAAGCCCCAGCAAGACTGTCGGTGTCAAAACCGGCGGATCTCGAATAGGGGTCCCGAACTATGCGTCTAGGAGGATGGTAACATGAGACAAGGGACACGATGTTTTACCCAGGTTCGGGCCCTCTTGATGGAGGTAAAACCCTACGTCCTGCTTGATTGATATTGATGATGTGGGTATTACAAGAGTAGATCTACCAAGAGATCGAGGAGGCTAAACCCTAGAAGCTAGCCTATGGTATGATTGTTGTTCTGTCCTATGGACTAAAACCATCCGGTTTATATAGACACCGGAGAGGGCTAGGGTTACACAGAGTCGGTTACAACGGTAGGAGATCTACATATCCGTATCGCCAAGCTTGCCTTCCACGCCAAGGAAAGTCCCATCCGGACACGGGACGAAGTCTTCAATCTTGTATCTTCATAGTCTTGGAGTCCGGCCGATGATGATAGTTCGGCTATCCGGACACCCCCTAATCCGGGACTCCCTCAGTAGCCCCCGAACCAGGATTCAATGACGACGAGTCCAGCGCGTATATTGTCTTCGGCGTTGCGAGGCGGGTTCTCCTTCAAATTCCATGTGCATGCCGAATAGTGTCCGGCTTCCTTATAAATGTTGCGCTCCTTGGCTTCCACGTCCAATAATGGTCCTCTTCCACGTGTCGTATGAATGCAAAAAGCTAGGGTATTTTTGTGTTTTACCCCCTAGCCGCACGAATGAGCTGCCTATAAGAGAGGCGAGGATCTAGATCCAACTCACACCATCCTCCTTCCGCAAGTACTCATCGAAGCGCCTCTGACAAAAATCCATTCCATCATGGATAGTCGACGCGGCTCCTCCTCTCGCGCTCCCAGTCCTCAGCCGGGGGATTGGGGGAGATGTTCAGTTCCACACAGCGAACTAGTGATGCTCCAAACCGAGGGATATCTTCCCCCAGCCTTCATGGTTCCGGTTCGAGCCGGACTGGCCACCTACAGGGGTGGAAAGCAGGAGGAGAGCGTCCCCAATCCCTCCAAAGGAGAGCGGGTATGCTTCGTCCCCTATCTAATAAGGGGACTCGAATTTCCCATACATCGATTCCTCCGGGGGCTCCTGGACTTCTATGGACTCCAGCTTCACCACCTTACACCTGCCTCCACTCTACACATCGCGGGCTTCGTAGCTCTTTGCGAGCTGTTCTTGGGCGTCGAGCCCCATTTTGCGCTGTGGAAGAGATTGTTTTTCCTCTTACCCCGTTCTCACGAGGGGTCGATATATCAAGTGGGCGGAGCCGAAATATGGCGCATCGCCGGGACCGGATATCTATCCAGAACCCCTAAGAAGGCGTCCGAAGACTGGCCTTCGGAATGGTTTTATATAGAGGACGCCCCTCTGGCGGATCCAGTTCGGATTGGCCTCCCGGAGATCAGCAACGCCCCCTTGAAGAAACGCCTGAGTTGGCGGCCGCGCAGCCCTCAACGGGAAGATGATGGGAGCGTCCAATATCTGATGGGCCGGATAAGGTTACTGGCCCACTCCGTATTGACCATGATTGGAGTCATGGCCACGTGCATTATGCGAGGGGTGCAGTCGCTCCAATATAGGGGACACCCCATGTGGGATTTCAACGGGGAGGATGACGCCACCCGTCATGGCCGCAAGGGGCCGGGATCGGCCGCCGATCTGGTGAAGATCCTGTCCGGCTTGTACAAGGGAGAGAAGGAGGACTTCCTCCGCACGAGTCCATTGAATGGATTCTCCATGAATAACCCTCGGAGCTGGGTAAGCGGACGTTTATCTGTCCGATACATATTCCCAAATTCAAGTGACTCACTTTGTGATTCTGACGCAGGAGCTGCGCCGGGACGTGGAGGTCATACAAAGCCTGACTCCACAGCCCGAGGATCCAGGACGATCCCTTGATCCGGCCTCCGAAGAGGATCCGGACATACAGGTGGAGCTGATTGACGGGGTGTTCCACCAACTTAGCATGGACAATGCTCTAGTCGCCATTACGGCTGACTACCCCGGTTTATCTCCGGCTTCCCAGGTGACTACGACCGGAGTCCTGACACCATCATTTGATCCATGCTCATTTCTGACCATCGTATACCAATGGTGCATCACAGGTGGCGCCTTTAAGGCGGGAAGCCGAACCCGCGGCAGCTGACCAACAAGGGTCAGTTCGGCCCAGCAGGCGGAAGAGGAGTACGGCACGAATCGAAATGTTACTGCAATGGTACGGTGCACCGCTGTTTTTAAGGGAAAGATCCCTAGGAGGTATATTAACGCTCATGATTTCCCAGGAGGAAGAGCGCTCGCCGGACAGTGTCCGGGGAGGTTGCCAATCAAGTCTCCGCCAGCCATGCTCCACCGTGTGGTCCGGACGGGGAGGCGAACACAAGGCATGAGCCGGATGCTCCACCAACGTAGGATGCCGACAGGCTGTCCGCCACCAGGTCCGAGGTGGAGAGCGCCATGAATCACAGGCGCCGCTGGACAGTTCTTCGTGACGCGTGTTTCTCTCTGAAGGCACTGAGTGCCTTTAATGCGGGAGACGCGCACCTCCATGCCGCTCGAGATGGTTTAACCAGAGCCACGGAGCAGTATGTGAAAGACATACGGGTGAGGAATTTTAATAGTTATATATGCCAGTAGCCCCCGAGACTTAAAGTAGTTAGAATAACTGATTTAAGGATCATTTGTTTATGCACGATCGTACGGAGAAGAATACCTGTCTGTCCCAGGAGCTTCAAGAGTGCAAGGCCCAACTTGAGGCCGCACTAGCCGCCGCAGGGGGAGCTACAGAGACCCCCTCTGGTAATACATACTTCGAAAAGATAAGTAGTTTATGAAGTGCGGCATGTGCGTAAGTCTGACAATTAAATTGTAGAGGGTGCCGGACTGGAACCGGACAAGCAACATCTGCTATGCCAGCTGAAGGCCGGCAAGAAGGTGCTTATGAGGGTGCAGTAGGAGAGGAACAAAGTCCAAGATGCCAACACCCAGCTGGGCGAAGAACTAAAAGATGTTCGGGTCCAGCTGTCTAACTCCGTAGAGGAGAATCGGCGGCTTCGTCGCAGCATTTACAGTAAGTGCTTGAGCAAACTCTTATGAAAAGAAGCGTTCCGCGAGGAAGTGGATTGACAGAAATGTGTCTGTAGGTGTGCTCACGGGTCGTCCGATGGAGGAAATGCCTGCTTCCACGGGTGACCTTCTTCCCGAGCTGCTGCAACTGCACGAACGTATTCGGCACGCGATGAGCGGCGTCGTCCAGGCCTTATGGCCGTCCGTCTCCCTACCCGAGGGTCTTGGAGGGCTTGCTGACAAGCTTCAGGGAGTACGGCAATACTTCCGTCTGTGGAAGATATCGGCCTGCCGTCAAGGCGCCAGAGAGGCCTGGGCCATGGTGAAGACGCGGTACACGAAGGCTGATCCAAACCACATGGCCAAGGTCGGACCTGTGGGGCCCAATGGGAAGGAGATCCCTGTGAGCTTAATGTACGGCCAAGTAGAGTTGGCCGCGAAATATTCCCAATGGGACTGTAAACTAGACAGCCTATTAGATGGGATTGAAGAGGAGTTCAATCAATCAATTTGACGATGTAATTTTAAAATGACATGTAAAATGCCTTCTAGCCGGATTGTAGATCATTTGTCTTTGCGGACCTTTTCGCTTCAACCTCGGGACCCAACAGTCCGGAGTGTGTCCGAATACCCTAGCGGTTATAAAAACCGGGGCATGCATGGAGACCAGGCGTAGGGGTCATTAGTGCTTTACTAGACAAGTGCCCAACTAGTTATGTTATATTACATGGTTAGTAAGAAACATCTTCCAGGGAGAATAGTTCCGTTAGGGGTTCCTTTCCCTGGGAGGCATGCCCTAAGGTGCATGTCTGTACTGCGAAAAGAGCAGAAAAAGCATCTGGGGTCAGATAAGTTTAAATAAGTAATAAATCATCTTTCAAGTCACCGACCGAATATTCCCTTAAGAACGCTAGCTTTCGGCTTCACCCAGTCTGAGGTACACATCCGGCTGACCCGGCAGTAACAATCGCAGAGGTGCTCCCTTTACCTCCTAGACGAACAATCGCGAACGTAGGGGTAAGCACAGGAGCCAGGCAACCCAGCTTGGCCAAAACTTAAGTCATATCGATGCATATAATGGTGAATAAAATGTACATGCAGAAGTATGACACATGTGTTGGGCATGAAGCCCGTATAAATAAGCTTCTGTTAAAGAAGCCCCCAGGTATAATGAGTGCTAGTAGCACATCAAGTGTGTGCGAACAATGCGCAGATCAGCCTGTCAAAGGCTTTTACTAAAAAAGGGGGAAGAAGGAGGGGAACAAGAGACAGTGAAAATGTAAAAGGTGGACGGAGGAGGGAGACGAACTCTGAGTCCGGCGCTAGGCGTAGAATCTTCGGAGACGGGCTGCGTTCCATGGGTTCAGCTCGAGTCGGTTGTCAGATGCGTTACGTAGACGGTATGCTCCGTTGGTCAGGACTTGGTCGATGATGAAGGGACCTTCCCATTTGGGCTTGAGTTTGTCCTTTTTCTTGTCCAGCAGGCGTACAACAAGTTCGCCAACATTGTAAGTTTTGGCCCGTACTTCTCTGCTTTGATATCTTCGAGCCTGCTGCTGGTAGAATGCGGAACGAGCTTTTGCCACGTCCCGCTCCTCCTCTAAGGCGTCCAAAATGTCCTGCCGATCCAACTCGGCTTCTCTTTCTTCGTACATGCGGACGCGAGGTGAGTCATGAATTATATCGCATGGCAAAACTGCCTCTGCGCCGTACACCATAAAAAATGGTGTGAATCCGGTAGTGCGGTTCGACGTGGTTCGCAGCCCCCAGAGTACGGAGTCGAGCTCCTCTACCCAGTGCGTGTTAGATTCCACGAGGGACCGCACTAATCTGGGTTTGATGCCGCTCATGATTAGACCATTTGCTCGCTCGACTTGACCGTTAGTTTCGGGGTGATAGGCAGAAGCGTAGTCGAGCCTGATGCCCATGTTTTTGCACCAGAATTTAACCTCATCGGCCGTGAAATTTGTGGCGTTATCAGTGATGATGCTGTGGGGGACACCATTACGGTGTACTACCCCGGATATGAAGTCTATCACGGGTCCGGATTCGGCCGTTTTAACTGGCTTGGCCTCTATCCATTTGGTGAATTTGTCCACCATGACCAATAGGTATTTTTGCTTGTGGGTTCCCCCTTTAAGGGGTCCAACCATATCAAGCCCCCAGACCGCGAACGGCCAGGTGATCGGTATAGTTTTGAGGGCGGTGGGTGGCATGTGGCTTTGATTAGCAAAGAGCTGGCTACCGACACATCATTGGACTAAGTCCTGAGCATCTGCCCGGGCAGTCGGCCAATAAAATCTTGTACGGAAGGCCTTGCCTACAAGGGCCCGGGCTGCGGCGTGGTGCCCGCCGAGTCCGGCGTGAATTTCAGCCAGGAGATTTCGCCCTTCCTCTTCGGAGATACACCTTTGAAGGACTCCGGTTGTGCTTTTCTTATAAAGTTCTCCCTCATGGACCTTGTAGGCCTTAGATCGCCAAACTATGCAGGGGGACTCATTTTGGTCTTCGGGTAGTTCCTGCCTAGTTAAGTAGGCTAGGAATGGTTCCGTCCACGGGGCGATTACTGCCATTATTTCGTGGGATGAGGGTGTTATTGCATTGGCTAAGCCACCGACTGTGTCAGAATGTTCCGTGTTGGGTGGCGCGGTTGGTTCCGGATTGCTATTTCCGGACTCCTCTTCCCATAGTACGGATGGCTTAAAGAGCCACTCCAGGAAGATGTTTGGAGGGACGGCGTCGCATTTTGCACCGATGCGTGCCAACACGTCGGCTGCCTGGTTATTATCCCGGGCTACATGGTGGAATTCGAATCCTTCGAACCGAGCTAACATTTTTAAGACGGCGTTACGATAGGCTGCCATTTTCGGATCCTTGGCGTCAAAGTCTCCATTTACTTGGGATATTGCGAGGTTTGAATCCCCGCACACCTCTAGGCATTGAATACCCATGGAGATTGCCATCCGGAGACCATGTAGAAGGGCCTCGTATTTGGTTGCATTGTTAGAGTCCGTGTACATTATCTGAAGTACGTATTGGACTGTGTCTCCGGTTGGGGACGTCAGTACGACGCCAGCCCCCAAGCCGGCCAACATTTTGGAGCCGTCGAAATGCATGATCCAATTGGAGTATGCGCCGTACTCTTTAGGGAGTTCGGCTTCGGTCCATTCGGCGATGAAGTCAGCCAAAACTTGCGACTTTATAGCTCGCCTTGGTTTGTAGGTTATGTCAAATGGTAAGAGATCAATGGCCCATTTTGCAATCCTGCCCGTCGTGTCGCGGTTGTTTATAATGTCGTTGAGGGGTACTTCGGAGGACAATGTTATCAAGCACTCTTGAAAGTAGTGTCGCAGCTTCTGGGATGCCATGAACACCGCGTACGCTATCTTTTGATAATGTGGATACCGAGACTTGCATGGGGTTAAGACAGTTGATACGTAGTACACTGGTTTTTGAAGAGGGAATTTGTGTCCTTCTGTTTCTCGTTCGACGACGAGCGCTGCGCTGACAACTTGATGTGTTGCCGCGATATATAATAACATTGGTTCACCTAGGTTGGGCGCGGCCAGGACCGGATTTGTTGCTAATATGTCCTTTATTTCTTCCAGTCCGGCCGTGGCAGCATCCGTCCACTCGAAGTGTTCAGTGCGCCGGACGAGGCGGTAGAGAGGCAATGCCTTTTCTCCCAAACGGGAGATGAAGCGGCTTAGAGCCGCCACGCATCCAGTCAGTTTTTGTATTTGTTTGAGGTCTTTTGGGATATCCAGTTGTGACAGAGCTTGGATCTTGGCTGGGTTTGCTTCAATTCCTCTACCGGATACAATGAAGCCCAAGAGCTTTCCGGCTGGTACACCGAAAACGCATTTTTCTGGGTTGACCTTAATGTCATATGCTCGGAGGTTGTCGAATGTGATCCTCAAATTGTCTACTAGAGTTTCGACGTGTTTGGTCTTAACGAACACATCGTCTACGTATGCCTCCACTGTTTTGCCGATCTGGGTAGCCAGACATGTCTGAATCATGCGCTAATATGTTGCGCCGGCGTTTTTAAGTCCGAAGGGCATTGTGTTGAAGCAGAATGGTCCGTATGGAGTAATGAATGCTGTTGCGACCTGGTCTGTTTCCGCCATCTTGATTTGATGGTATCCGGAGTATGCGTCGAGGAAACACAGTGAATCGTGCCCCGCAGTAGCATCGATGATTTGGTCGATGCGGGGGAGGGGGAAAGGATCCTTTGGACAGGCCTTATTAAGGTCTTTAAAATCCACACAAAGGCGCAGGATTTGTCCTTTTTTGGTACCATTACCAGGTTTGCTAGATAGTCCGGATGTTTTATATCTCTGATGAATCGGGCTTCTAATAGTTGGCTAGCTCCTCTCCCATTGCCTGTCTTTTGGGTTCAGAAAATCGTGGAAGAGCCTGTTTGACTGGCTTGAATCCTTTTAGGATATTTAGGCTGTTCTCTGCCAGCCTGCGTGGGATTCCTGGCATATCTGAAGGGTGCCAGGCAAAAATGTCCCAATTTTACCGAAGGAATTCTCGTAGTGCGGCTTCTACATCAGGGTTTAATTGTGCCCCAATGGAGGCCGTCTTTGTGGGGTCCGTTGGATGGACCTGGAATTTGACTATTTCGTCTGCTGGTTTAAAAGAGGTGAACTTAGATCTCTTATCGAGTATCACATCGTCCTTATTTACCGTGGAGCGTAGTGTAGTGAGTTCTTCTGCCGCTAGGGCTTCGGATAGTGCCTCTAGGGCTAGTGCGGCTGTCTTATTTTCAGCGCTGAGTGCTATGTCCGGATCACTGACTAGAGTGATGATTCCCTTGGGCCCGGGCATTTTGAGCTTCATGTACCCGTAATGGGGTACAACTTGGAAAATTGTGAATGCCTCTCGCACTAATAGAGCGTGATATCTGCTGCTGAACGGTGCCACTTGGAACGTGACTTCTTCGGACCTGTAGTTGTCCGGCGAGCCGAACACCACATCTAGTGTGATTTTTCCTGTGCAGCGTACTTCCCGACTAGGGATTATTCCTCTAAAGGTTGTGCTGCTTCGCTCAATGCGGCTCTGGTCTATTTCCATTTTTTGGAGGGTTTCCTCATAGATGAGGTTTAATCCGCTGCCGCCATCCATGAGTACCTTGGTAAGACGAAAGCCGTCCACTATTAGACTGAGGACCAATGCGGCTGGTACTCGGACTGTTCCATTTAGGTTCGTCGCTGGCATTGAAGGTGATAGCCGTGTCGCTCCATGGATTTGTTGTTGCTACTTGGTAGACTTCGGCGAGGTTGCGGATTGTTTGCTTCCGCATATTATTTGATGCGAAAGTTTGGAAGACTGTTAATACCGTACTGGTACTGTTGGGCTGGTTTTCCGGGGCTAGAAGCCCTTCGCCACTTTTGGCCACCTGCCGTAGTATCCAACATGCTCGGAGGCTATGTGTGGGAGTGGCGCCTTCTGCATTATGGATTTTGCAGGGTCCGCTGAGCCATCCCTCCAGTACGGTTCCTTACCCTTTAGGTGGTTTTTGCTTTTTGGTTTTTGACCCAGGTGCTTGAGCATGGTGCACCCTTTTATTCCGGACTAAGGTTGTGTTCAGGGCCGGATTGTCCCAAAATCTAGTTTTGGTTTTCCAAGCACTCTCCATCGCACAGTATTTTCGTACTATGGTCGCCAGGTCGGTGAAGCGCGTGACCTCGTGACGACTTATGGCGTTCATGATTCCCTTGTCCGTGCAATTGTTGCAGAAAATAGAGATTGCGCTTTCCTCATGGCAGTCCTTTATCCTGTCCATAACTAGGAGGAATCTGGCCCAGTAATGATGTACTGTTTCATCGGGCTCTTGCCGTATTTGAGATAGATCGCTTGTGTTTGGGTGGGCGGGTGGAACTAAATTTGGAACCCCGCCCAATCTGAGGCTCAAAGGCCGAGGAGTTTCCGGATTTGGAAGCTTGGATTGCTGGAGGTCGTCCAACGAATCTAGTCCGCTGCCTGACTTTAGGTTTAGTACTCGATTGACGTCCGTCTCTCCGCAGGAATCCGGCATGGAGGGATCGGAAATCAGGAAATAACTGGTTTTTAACATAGGAGAAGAGTCGCCGCGTTGTTCTTCTACCACAGCAACATGGTGGGTAGCTTGGGGAGAGTTAATTTCTCTCAGATCGGTCTTAAGCCCAATCTGATCGTAGTCTGTAGCGACTCCCAGGGTGGCGATCCGATCCAAGAGCTCGTTTACGGAAGAGAGCTCCATCGGATCCAGCTGCTCGGCGAATTCCGAGTTGATGCGAAGATCGCTTTTGATGACCCGAGAGGTCATCGTCGAAGTGGTGGCCGAACAGGCAGTCATAAGAAAACCACCTAGCCGGATAGCTTGACCGGCGGCCAAAGCTCCTTTGGCGATGGTACCGTCTTTAAAGACGGGAAGAGGCATCCTTCCCGATTGCGACGACACAAAGGAACTCTCGATGAAAGCATCAATGTCGGTGTCAAAACCGGCGGATCTTAGGTAGGGGGTCCCGAACTGTGCCTCTAGGCGGATGGTAACAGGAGACAAGGGACACGATGTTTTACCCAGGTTCGGGCCCTCTTGATGGAGGTAAAACCCTACGTCCTGCTTGATTGATATTGATGATGTGGCTATTACAAGAGTAGATCTACCACGAGATCGAGGAGGCTAAACCCTAGAAGCTAGCCTATGGTATGATTGTTGTTCTGTCCTACAGACTAAAACCATCCGGTTTATATAGACACTGGAGAGGGCTAGGGTTACACAGAGTCGGTTACAATGGTAGGAGATCTACATATCAGTATCGCCAAGCTTGCCTTCCACGCCAAGGGAAGTCCCATCCGGACACGGGACGAAGTCTTCAATCTTGTATCTTCATAGTCTTGGAGTCCGGCCGATGATGATAGTTCGGCTATCCGGACACCCCCTATTCCAGGACTCCCTCAAAGACCATCCCCTTGAGGTTGAGAGCTCTGACACCATCGACAATCTCAAGACCAAGATCTAGGGGCATCTGCGTGGTGGCATGCAGATCTTTGTGAAGACCAAAAGGCAAAGTTCCCAGCAAGATTCTTTCTGGGAATGTTTGCGAGGCTCGGGCAGGATTCTTGCCGGGGATGGCTGCGAGGCGCGGCAAGACTCGCTCCCGGCAAAGATCCCACTGCCATGCCACCGCTCCAGCGTGGCGACTAGCCTGCTAGCCTGGCCCCGCAAGCCTCGTCATCCTGGACACGTGTCGAGATGGGGTGAGGCAGAACGGGCTCTGTTTCAATCCCCAAGAAAGCTAGGGACACGTAAACAGCATATTAAATACGTTTGTCCTAAGACGTCAGGGATAAGTATCTTCACTGTAGCAACTTTACACCTCTTGTATGCACTGTACGCCACTGTGGTGGCCCCTTGGTATAAAAGGAGGCCCAAGGTGATACATAGAGGGACTTTTGGACTTTCTGGTCCAGTTTGCATGCAACCAGCCAGAGCTCAAGAACTCTCAATAGGCCAAAGCAAGACTAGGGTTTTATGCTTCTCAGCGGCTCGAACCTGGGTAAAAGTCCCTTGTGTTGATCGCTGGATCTGCTCCTTCTGCACACCTCTTTCCCTTCCAAACCGTAGAAGGGATCCACGGGATCCCATAGCTGCCGTTTCTCCGACATTCGGTCGTGCAAGTGAAAGGCAATAATGACGATATTTGATGAATTGGTTGTTGCAGGGAGAAACAGGTATGAACTCAACTTGTTCTGTTTTTGTAAATATATTTAACCTAGTATCCATGATTCAGCCTATTATGATCAAACATGTTTGCAATGACAATTAGACATTATTGTTTATCATGCCATGCTTAAGTAGCTAGTAGTGGATAATGATTTATCTTGGATATCAACATGCATTAAAATGATTGTGATGCGGTATGATGATATGGTATCCTCCTCCGAATGTTCAAGTGGCTAGACTTGGCACATGTTCATGCATGTTGTTGAGTCAAAACGAACATATAGCCTCTATGATATTTATGTTCATGGTGTTCATATCCTACTCATGATAGTATCCAATGTTACTTATGTGTAATGCATGTTCATAACCATTTTCGCTCTCTAACTGGCTGCTTCTCAACCTGTTTGCTAGCCTTCGCCTGTACTAAGCGGGAAAACTTCTTGTGCATCAAAATCCTAAAATCCAAGTTATTCCAGATGAGTCCACCATATATCTACCTATATGCGGTATTACCCTGCTGTTCTAAGTAAATTTGCATGTGCCACCTCTAAAAACTTCAAATAAACATCTGTTTTTGTGTGCCTGGATTATTCATAGAGTGACAGGAGGTAATGAATATCTTCCATGCTAAGCAGGTTATTCTCATGATGAGTGTTTTTTCATTCGTCCTCGCACGAGTCGGGCGGTAATAGGGATTCCCAGTCCCGAATTCAAAAATTGCAAATAACTAAACAAAACACCCCAGGCCTGATGTTGGTATGGACGATACCCATTGATTCAGCTAGCCGTGGATTGTGTCTGTTGGTGGAGGGGGAGTAAACCTTTACTTTTATCGCTTGGGAACCACCACTAATGTGTTTAGCATGGAAGATATCGATAACTAATGGTCGGGAAGTAAACAAGAAGGGTGCATTTCTCAAAAATTCATTTATCTCTGTTTTAAAAATCTGAGCTCTCGCACCGCTGCAAATCATTCCTTCCCTCTGCGAAGGGACTATCAATTTAATTTTATGTTGTGTCATCACCTTCTCAAATAAGCGCCAGATCTGAGAGCACTATTGTCATCCTCATGCATTTTGTATAGCTAATGTTGGGTGCATCATGACTGGATCTTTTCTACCTTGAATTACAATGTTTAGTCACTGCTTGAACTTTGGAGGTGCTCTGCATTTATGTTTTGCAGTCTTAGAAAGGGCTAGCGAGATACCACTGTTGTCATATTATATTGATAATCCCCAAGTGTAGGTAATCATCATCGCAATTCCCAAAGGTGGAAGTGATAAGTATGGAGTGTTGAACCCAAAAGGAGCTAAAGGTAAGATCAATATTCTCTCAAGTCCTATCTGCCACTGATACGACTCTACGTACACTGAACGTTAGCTTCCAACTAGAAACGAGAAATAAAACTATGTTGTGGGTATGAACAGCATAACTTCGTATGATATCGAAGAGCTAAAGTATAAAAGTAGGTGATGTTATCATAAATTTAGAATATATTACTAAACATTATAAATAGCGAGTGTGGAATAATGATGGGTCGGTGTGCGGAATTATCCTAGGCAGTCCTTAAAAAGACCGGTAGTCGTCATTGCAATTTCATATGAGGGAGAGGCTTAAGCTAACATACTTTATCTTCTTGGTTCATATGCGCTTATGATTGGAACTCTAGCAAGCATCTGCAACTACTAAAGATCATTAAGGTACAAACCCACCATAGCATTAACATATCAAGTCCCCATTATTCCCATACGTCGTGACCCACTCATTCGTGTTTATGCTTCTATCACTCAAGCAACGCAGACAATAAGTAAACAATGGACATATTACAAAACCCTACAGCGGGAATCCCTCACGCTTGCGCTACACGGAGGGCACAATAGGACAACACCAAAATAAATCATACAACTCATACCAATCTAGATCATCAATCAACCCAAAGAGAAAGGATATCTACTCAAAACATCATAAGATGGAAACACATCATTGGATCATAATATGTGGCATAAAGCACCATGTTCAAGTAGGGATTACAGCGGAGTGTGGGAGAGTGGACCACGTAAAAGAGATGAGTATGGTGATGTTGATGAAGACGATCACCATGGCGATCATTACCCTCCCGATTGCACTCCGGCGCCACTGAGAGAGAGGAGGAGAAGTTCTCCCCCTTGTGCTTCCTCCTCCATGGCCTCCCCCTGGATGGAGAGTGGTTCCCCCTCTGGTCCTTGGCCTTCATGGCGATGATGGCCCCTCCGAGATCCTTCCCCATGGCCTCCGGTGATGATGGCCCGCTTCGGCAGGGTGCCAGAGAGGGCCTAGATTGATTTCTCGTGGCTACAGAGGCTTGCGGCGGCGGAACTTCCGATCTAGGTTATTTTCTGGAGGTTTGGGTATTTATAGAAGAGGTTGGCGTCGAGGACAAGTCAAGGGGCCCGACATAGAGTCCATGAGCACAGGTGCGCGCCCCCCACCCTCGTGGAGCCCACGGGACTCCCCACCGGTAGATTTTTGTTATAGTATTTTTTACATTTTCCCAAAAAAATCTCCATTGATTTTCAGTGCATTCCGAGAACTTCTATTTCTGCACAAAAACAACACCATAGTAGTTCTGCTGAAAACAGCGTCAGTCCGGGTTAGTTCTAATCAAATCATACCAAAATTATATAAAACTGTTGTAAACATAGCATGAGTACTTTATAAATTACAGATATGTTGGAGACGTATCATATATCATGATTGTTTTGACGAAGTGTTGTCATTTGAGATATCTTATTATTGCTCGCTAGTTGCTTATGCCATTGATATGAGTTAATATAATTTTGAAGATTTATTGTCGACATGGTTAGTCATAATCTTTACTAAAAACATGGGTGCTACTTAAGCTTATTTATGTAAACAAGAGCAAAAGAGTTTGTAAAAGTTTTTTTCACTTTCAGTTTATCAACTGAATTGCTTGAGGACAAGCAAAAGTTTAAGCTTGGGGAGTTGATACGTCTCCATTGTATCTACTTTTCCTAACGTTTTTTTAAATATATACTGTGAGGCAAAGCCCCAGAGAGAATTGTACAAACAAAAAGGAACTATGTACAAAAGTTAAGAAAAGTGAGCCTACCTATGCCTACCTCTAATTACAACAGAATATCAATCCAAGCAAGCAGCTTATGTTTGTTACTATCCTTAAACATATGAGCTAAAAGAGAAATATCATGGATGAATTTACATCTCCAGGAGCTGGAAGTGGCTCTCTCTGCTCTAAAAGTTCTACCATTCCTTAGAATCCAAATATTCCATGTTGCTGTTAGCATAACTTCAAAGAAGAATGGATGCTTGAAGCTAGATCTAGCATGGTGGATACACTGCTTGATATCAGAGCCCCTGGTCCAATCAATGCAGAGATAATTCCAAACCCTGGAGCTAAAATTGCAGTTAAAGAACAAATGAAGTCTGTCCTCATACACATATTCATTGCAGATGACACAAAGGTTGTCCTCCTAGCTAGATCTCCAGTGTCTTCGAATCAGCATATCCTTAGTGTTGAGCCTGTCAAAAAATAACAACCAACCAAAAACCTTAATCTTCATGGTGCACCTACTCTGCCACAACCATTTGCAAGGCTGGATGGTAAGCAAGTGGGAGTGCATTATTGTGTAAAAGCTTTTGGCAGTATAATCTCCAGATTTGTCTGCCCAAACCAAACATCTGGAATACTAGGGTCTCTGTTTAGATTCAGAATCCATCCTTCAAGCTCTTGTAACTCTGATGCAGCCTCGTGAGATAGAGGCAAATAAAATATGGAGAATAAATCCTGGGACATAAGGAATTCTTGAACTAGTATCTTGTCATTATTGACAAATGAGAACAACCGAGGCAATCTCCAACATAAAGGCCGTGAGGAGCCCCCAATGTGCCAATCATCAGTCCAAAAAAGAGCAGAATCCCCCATATTGATGTGCACTGAGGCAATGGCAGTATAAGCATCATGAAGTTTTAACACATCTCTCCACCAGAAAGAACTAGCTGAAGTGGTCGCATGAGGCACCCCAAGATCATAATGATTATTCCATATCAGAGCCACCCAAGGTATATCAGCCTTATTATAAAATTTATGGAGGTGTTTGAGGAGAATACCTTTATTTTGGATGTTGAGATTGATCACCCCAAGGCCACCTTTGTCTTTTGGCCTTCATACCAAATCCCATGCAGCCAAAGATTGCTTTGGCGCATCCGTGTTGCCACTCCAAAGGCATTGTCTGGATATTCTGTCCAACTGCTTAATGATTCCGGGTGGAATTTGCAGGGTACATAGGAAATATATTGGCATTGAGGTTAGAACAGAAGTGAGCATCTGGAGACAGAAGCCTTGGTTCAACATACTAGAACTTGCAGTCAGTCTCCTCTCCAGATTGTCAACTAGATGCATGAGGTCAATTATCCTGGGTCTAGTAGTACCCAAAGGCATACCAAGATAGGTGGAAGGAAGCTGTCCAATTTTACACCCCAGCATAGCAATCACCTAGTAGCCTCATTTTCCTCAATGTTCAATGGCATCATGGAAGATTTTGCAAAGTTCACTTTCTGATCAGTGGATTGCTAAAAAGTGTACAACATATTCTCAAGGCCAACAAGGTCCTCCTCTTTGGCTGACAAGAATATAATATTATCATCCGCATATTAAATGATAGGAAAATCCAAATCATGGGATGGTATAGGCAGAATTAGAGTTCCATGGGCCAACATTTGATTTACCACTGATTGCAAGAGACCAGCTACGAGAACAAAAAGCAAAGGTGACAGAGGATCACCCTGCCTGACTCCATGCTTGCATTTGAACAGTTTCCCAGGAATACCATTAAGAAAAACCGAGGAGGAGCTTGTGGGTAGAATTTCCATAACCTAGCCCAGCCACTTATCATCAAATCCTTTATGTCTCAACATATGCAAAATGACCTCATGCTCCACTGTATCGAAAGCCTTGGCACAATCCAATTTAAGAATTATGATTAATCTCTTAGACTGTTTACACTGATGAATATACTCAAAAGCCCATGCAACGCAATCCTGGATAGATCTTCCTTTCAGAAACCCATATTGATTCTTATGGATGCACTTCAATATACCTTTCTTCAACCTGTTAGCCAACAACTTTGTTAGGAATTTTAAGCAAGTGTTGGTGAGAGAAATAGGTCGAAAGTCGTATGGTCCTGCAGGAGATATGATCTTTGGGATGAGAGTGATGGGAGAACCATTGATGTTTTCAAGAGACAATTTCCCCTCATAGAAGTCCCGAATGAGCCTCAGGAAATCCTGCTCAATAATGGACCAACAATACTTGACAAACATCCCATTGAAACCATCCGGACTAGGTGCACGATCCACTAGCACCTCCTTCAAAACCTTGTTGATCATAATGGCTGAGACAACTCCTCCAGACCCGGGATTGGTTGGATTAACTAACCGAAATCATAGCCTATAGTGATACCCTGGGCCTGGCCCATTATGTTTTTGAAAGAAGCCCAAAGAATTCCTGCCATTTTTGCATGATCGGACCTAGAGCCATCCATCCCATTGGTTTTCAAGCTGGAAATAGAGTTTTTCCTCATTCGTTCCGAGGCCATAGCATGGAAGAATTTTGGATTTTCCTCCCCAACCTTAATATACCGAATTGTGCACCTTTGTTTCCAATATATATATAATGGATCTTCAACAGATGCTCATAATGGAGTTTGACAATTCGTCTGAAATTGAACTCCGGCCTAGTCAGAGGCCTGAGTTCTTCCAGCTGATCAAAGTCGAGAATCACCTTGCTGCAATCAACATTTTACTTCTTGATGTGTGACAATATCTTGCTCCAAACCTTCAAATCATACCTGAGGCGTTTAAATTTCTCAGTGAGGAGAGCAGAGGCAGACAGGTCTGAAAAAACTGGTGCATCCCATGACTTCTTCACACATTCCATGAAACCAGGCATATCATACCAAAAATTCTCAAACCTAAAAACATTGGCAGCTGGGATCGTCGTGTCAATGGACACAACGCAAGGCACATGATCAGAGGTTGTTTTTCCAGGGGATGCACCACTATGTTTGGATAATGAGAGATCCAATCAGCGGTGGTAAAGAACTAATCAAGCTGTTCGAGCAGTGGGTTTTGCTGCATATTTGACCAAGTGAAACTCCTTCCTTTCAATGGCAGTTTGAGTAGGCCCAGATGACCAATCACCTCATTAAAGAGGAATATATCATTAACATCACCACCCGAAAGGTTTTTGTTATCTAGTGAACGAATAAAATTAAAATCGCCCAAAAGTAACCAATTCTCATCTGCAGGGATGTTTAAATGGTATAGCCAGCTAACAAAATCATCCCTAGCTGTCCCTCACATGGCCCATAAATAGAAACTAGAGTCCAGCACTCAGAATTATAAACCGACTTGAAAGAAACCACAACCCCAAAACGCTGAACTTCAATTAGTTCGCCATAAAAAAATAGATGAGTTCCAAATGACCAAGATTCCACCTGGCGTGCCGATGGAGGGAGAGTAAGAAAAATGATCGAACCTCCGAGGGCAAAAGGACCTAATCATTCTAATATCAAAATGCTCACATTTAGTCTCTTCCAAGCAAATAATGGAACAACGACTCTCTTCTATTTTGGCTCTTAGGTCATGCTGTCGAGCTTCCGAATTTAACACACGCACATTCCAACACAGGACATGCCAATTACAGTAAGATG
Source organism: Triticum dicoccoides (assembly GCF_002162155.2). Classification (NCBI taxonomy): domain Eukaryota; kingdom Viridiplantae; phylum Streptophyta; class Magnoliopsida; order Poales; family Poaceae; genus Triticum; species Triticum dicoccoides. The sequence continues at coordinate 92,958,678 of NC_041383.1, forward strand.
TACTATCCATAGGCAACCATCAAAGAAAGATAACAACGAGCCAAGCTGCCTAACAGCAAAGGCATAACCATAGCAGAGTTGCATACAATAAGTTCAGACAAGTTCAGATAGGCAAACATGCAGACTAAAGAAAAAATAAAAGGGCATAGGACCAAAAGTGCCCAACGCTCCATCGTTCTCCTCCAGTATTCACTCATCATGGGAAACATCATCTTGCTCAGCTGGACGTGGAGTAGCCATAAGCTTCTCCATAGGTAACTCGGTCGGGTCAATACCCAGGTGTCGTGGAATTATCACGGCAGATGTCCTAGTGTGAGGACTTAGTCGTGAGGCCAACGCATCTATGTTGTAGCTTGAGAGGGGTTGATCGGGATGAGAGACGCAACACACAAGACAAGGATTTAGACAGCTTCGAGCCCTGGGAAACATTTTTCGGTAAAAGCCCTACATGTTGTTTGTGGCTAGGTCTCATTATGCTCATCAGGGAGACGCCTCATAACTAGCTCTCCTCTAGTTGTGTCTAGCCTGAGCGATTATTTTCTTGCTTGTCCCTCTTGGGGTGCCCTGCCCCTCCTTATATAAGTTGAAGGGGCGGGTTACATGACTAGTCCTAGTAGGATTAGGATTACTCTATTACAAGTGGAGTCCTAGTCTTGCTTCCTTTATAAGGGAATATTCCTTATGCTTTCCTCTTAAGCCGGCCCACCATAACATGAGCCGGCCTTCTAGGCCTTGGGCCTAGTCCTCAATCTGACCCGCCATCGGGGCCATTAGTGAGTCGCCAGGCTCGTGAGTCAACAGACCAGTGAGCCGCCAGACTCATAAGTCGCCAATCCTACGGCATGTTAGCAATGAAACGCCAAGTCCTAGCCGGGTCATAACTCCGGCCGGGTCATACCGCAGGGTATATCCCCGACACCAGGGACAAACCGATAGCCTGCATTGTTGGGATCGATGTTGGAAGCAGGAGGGGGAGCTATTGGCTTGATTCAGCATCAGTCTTGAGCTTCTTGGCCTTGGGGCGACGAAGCGGAGCAGATTTAACAGGTATAGCAGAGTCTGGCCTCATACCCGTCCTTTTAGCACAACTACGTGCCAGTCTCCTCGTAGAAAAGTCCAATCAAGTTCAACTAAGGTAACAACAGACTTGGAGCGTCATGTCTATCGTGGCCTCTTGCCCAAAGGCGTAGGAGTGGCAAAACTAAACTAAAACTCCTCCTGAGAATCCAGCTGGGGAAGAGACCGCGGCAGATCAGTGCTGGACTGTGTGAGGTCATCAACTGTCAATTCCTCAATCACCACAGAGGACCAGGGTGGTGCACCAATACCTTGTTGAATTGTCAAGAAGCAATGCTCAAGGTTAGGTGACCAAAACTTGACAGGAAAAGGAGGCGTACAAAACCCAGGTAGACTTGCAGGTATGTTCTTTATGATCAATTCAGGTAACAAAGATTTGAAAGATCTCTCCCAGATCATAGCTGGAGGAAGCATTGGCCCATAGAATATTATGACAATTCCCATATGAATAGGATTTAAAAGCCCCACTGGGTCAATGTTCAAGGGCTGCTGAACCTCATCCATATCAATATCATTAGCTGAGTCCAAAGAAGGGTTCAATATCATAGAATTCTGATCCTGGGCAGTGGAACATCTTCAATTGGGCCCTATTCTGGAGGATTAGCTGGTTCATTCCAAGGACCCCATCCAACTTCATGCTGCACATTGTGACCCCATCCCTCTAATGCATTGTGTTCTTGGTTATGTCCTGGGGGCACTGCGTTCCAACCAAGAGCAGGGTAAGGCGGCATTGCCTAGAAGGGTTGTGGTGGGCTGACCCCCCACATTGGATGTGGATTGCCATTGAGAGGCATGGGATCCTCATCTATCGGGATCATAGCTTCAGCAAACTCCCCAGTAAGGATATAACAGCCAGTTGACCATGAGACAATTGTGCTACTCTTGTTTTGGACTCTAATTTGCATGATTTGAATGAAACTAACCCGAACTGACGATGTTTTCAGTAGAACTACCATGGTGTTGTTTTTCTGCAGAAATAAAAGTTCTCAGAATGGAATGAAACTTTTTAGAGAATTTATACAATAAAATAAAAATACTGTAGACAAGAACCACCGGAGGTGGGGTCCCTAGGGGAGCACAACCCACCAGGGCGCCCCCCTCCTGGCGTGCCCAGGTGGGTTGTGCCAGCTGGTGGCCCTGCTGACCCTATCTCTGACGCTATAAAATCCTATTTTCGGAGAAAAAAATGAGGGAGAAAGTATTATCACATTTCACGAGATGGATCCGCTACCACCTCATGTTCTTCATCGGGAGGCCAGATCTGGAGTCCATTCGGGACTCCAAAGAGGGGAATCTTCGATCTTCGTCATCACTAACCCTTCTCCATCGCCAATTTCGTGATGCTCCCCACCGGGAGTGAGTAATTCCTTCATAGACTCGCTGGTCGGTGAGGGAGTTGGATGATATTCATCATGTAATCAAGTTAGTTTTGTTAGGGCTTGATGCCTAGTATCCATTATGTTCTGAGATTGATGTTGCTATGACTTTGCCATGCTTAATGCTTGTCACTTTGGGCCTGGGTGCCATGATTCCAAATCTGAACCGTTTATGTTATCAACATTATATCTATGTTCTAGATCCGATCGTGCAAGTTATAGTCACCTATTACGTGTTATGATCGGTAAACCCCGGAGTGATAATAGTCGAGATACTTTCCAGTGATGACCATAGTTTGAGGAGTTCATGTATTCACTATGTGCTAATGCTTTGTTCCAGTTCTCTTTTAAAAGGAGGCCTTAATATCCCTTAGTTTCCTTGTGGACCCTGCTTCCATGGGAGGGTAGGACAAAAGATGCCATGCAAGTTCTTTTCATAAGCATCTATGACTATTTACGGAATACATGCCTACATTATATTTATGAACTGGAGCTAGTGCTGTATCGCCCTAGGTTATGATTGTTATATGATGAATATCATCCAACAAATTCACCAATCCAATGCCTATGAATTTTCCGTATATTGTTCTTGCTAAGTTACTACTACTGTCGTTACTGTTACACTTGCTGCATAATTATTGCTATCACTGTTCCCTTTACCGTTACTGTTACCACCATTATCAAAACTATCATATTACTTTTCTACTAATCATATTGCTGTAGATAATTAATCTCTAGGTGTGCTTGAATTGACAACTCAACTGCTAATACTTGCAAATATTCTAATCTATAATTTTTTGTTGAATACTCTACCCTCAAAAACTATTGCGATCCCCTATACTTGTGGGTTATGAGTATTAAAGATGAAGATGTTAAGAATTTACCGAAGAAGTACATGGTCTTAATACTTCGACACGGGTAGTAGAGGAAAATTCTCTCTATAGGTTTGATGAAGGTGATATTCCTTATAATAGGCCTGCTAGTCAATACTTGGATGAATTTGATAAATTTATAGTTAAACAAGAAAACTTTAATGCATATGTTAGTAGACAATTGAAACGAAATGCTTATATGCTTGAAAACTTGAGTGACTATATGTGTAGAACTATTAATGATCTCAAGTTTGTTAGTAAATATGCTTCTATGCTAAAAACTCAAGTAGAATAAGTTCTCAAGGCACAAAATGATTTTCTTAATGAAATGGATGATCATGTTGTTAGAGTTATGACTAGAGGTGGTAAAAGGACTCATGAACCTTTGTATCATGAAGGCCATCCTAAGAGAATTGAACAAGACTCTCAGAGAATCAATACGGATGCACCTAGTCCTTCTAGTAATAAAAAGAAAAGAATAATGATAGGACCTTGCATGCTTCTAGTGAACCTGTTGTAGACACACCTGAGAATCCAGATGATATTTCTATTTTTGATGTTGAAACACAATATGGTGATGAACATGAGCCTAGTGAGAATGTTAATGATGATGTTCATGTTGATGCTCAGCCTAGTAATGATAATGACGTGGAGATAGAACCTGCTATTGATCTTGATAACCCACAACCTAAGAATGAAAGATATGATAAAAGAGACTTCATTGCTAGGAAACATCATAAAGAAAGAGAACTATGGGTTTAGAAACCCATACCCTTTCCCCCTAAACCATCAAACAAAAAGGATGATGAAGACTTTGGGCACTTTGTTAAAATGCTTAGACCTGTCTTTCTGCGTATGCGTTTGACTGATATTTTGAAAATGTCTCCTTATGCTAAGTATATGAAAGATATTGTTACTAATAAAAGAAAGATACCAAAAGCTGAAATTTCCACCATGCTTGGTAATTATACATTTAAGGTGGAATACCAAAGAAACTAGGAGATCTAGGAATACCAACTATACCATGCTCCATTAAAAGAAACTATGTTAAAACTGCTTTATGTGATCTAGGATACGGTGTTAGTGTTATGCATTTCACTTTATATCATAGACTTGATTTAAATAAGTTGACACCAACTGAAATCTCTTTGCAAATGGGTCACAATCAACTGCTATACCCATTGGTATTTGTGAGGATGTGCCTGTCGTAGTTGCAAATCTTACTATCTTAACAGACTTTGTTATTCTTGACATACCCGAGGATGACAGTTTGTCAATCATCCTTGGTAGACCCTTTTTGAATACTGCAAGGGCTGTATTGATTGCAACAAGCGCAATGTCACTTTTCATGTTAATGGTAATGAGCATACGGTACACTTTCCGAAGAAACAACCTCAAGTTAATAGCATCAATTCTACTGGAAAATTTTCAACAATTTCTATTGGAGGTTTTGAATTCCCTATTCCTACTATCAAAAACAAATATGATATTCTTATTGTTGGGGACATGCATATCCCCGTTGAGGTAACCTAGTGTTATACGAAGATTCTTTGGTTTCATGTCATTCAGAAGAAGTTTGTTAATAAGACTTGATCAACCTTGTTAATGGATTCCTTTTGATGGGCATGAGATGGATGAGTTTAGTAAACACAACTTTCTGTACCCACTTTTTACTTTTTGTTATTTAGAATAAATAAAGTAAGATTGCTATTATTTTTCTATTTTCTGAATTATCCGTGCAATCAAAAGTGACCAGAAAATAAAAGTTCTCCAAATGCCGTGAAAATTTAGTATGATTTTTATGCAATATTTAAGAGTTTTTGGCACTAAACACACCTCAGGGGGGTGCACCAGTGGGCCACAATCCCACAGGGCGTGCCCACCACCTAAGGCACGCCTAGGGGGCTTGTGGGTCCCACATGGGTCCCCTCACTTATTCCAGCCACCCATCCATTTCGTCTTCCTCTAGAAAAAATCCCACCATTGCTCAAACTTGTGTTCTTGCTCATCTTGCTGCCATTTTCGATCTCCTTGCTCGGAACTCCATTTCCGAAACTATTTGAAGGATTGTTCTTTGGTATGTGACTCCTCCTATGGTCCAATTAATTTTTGTTCTAGTGCTTTATATATTGCAATTTTTTGCTGCTGTGGTGACCATGTTCTTGCGCTTGCATGTAAAATTTATATGGTTCAAAGTAGTTTTGTTGCATGATATAGCCTCTAGACACTTGTGGGAGTAGTTAGTATCAATCTTGTTGAATTTGGTTCACTTTTATTTTGAGTTACTAAAAATATCATAAATTTTTAGAGGAAGAAAATGTTTAGGAGAAAGTACCAAGGTGGTTCCTGAGGGAGTCCTAGATTAGGGGGTATCCGGACAGCCGGACTATATACATCGTCTGGACTATTTAAGCGTGAAGATACAAGACTCAAGACTCCATCCCGTGTCCGGATGGGACTCTCCTTTGCGTGGAAGACAAGCTTGGCGATCCGGATATTGTGTTTCCTTCCTTGTAACCGACTCCGTGTAAACCCTAGCCGTCTCCGGTGTCTATATAAACCGGAGAGGTTGGTCCTTAGAAGGCCGATCGCAATTACAATCATAATGATCATAGGCTAGCTTCTAGGGTTTAGCCTCTACAATCTCATGGTAGATCTACTCTTGTACTACTCATATCGTCAATATTAATCAAGTAGGAAGTAGGGTTTTACCTCCATCGAGAGGGCCCGAACCTGGGTAAACATTGTGTCCCTTGCTTCATGTTACCATCAGCCTAAGACGCACAGATCGGGACCCCCTACCCGAGATCCGCCAGTTTTGACACCGACATTGGTGCTTTCATTGAGAGTTCCTCTGTGTCGTCGCCGCAAGGCTTGATGGCGCCTTCAATCGCCGACAACACGGTCCAGGGCAAAACGTTTCTCCCCGGACAGATCTTCGTGTTCGGTGGCTTTGCACTACGGGCCAATTCACTTGGCCATCTGGAGCAGATCGACAGCTACGCCCCTGGCCACCAGGTCAGGTTCGGAAACCTGAACTACACGCCCGATATCCGCGGAGACTTGATCTTCGACGGAATCATACTTGTGCCAGGAGTGCCGGGCAGTCACGATGAGCACGGCCTAGACCTGCTGTCGGACAGTGCTCGGGGAATTACCCCTACAGTAGTCCCGGACCTAAATCCGGAGCAGACTGCGTGGCCCAAGGACGGGTGGATGGACCCCGCCCCGCAGGCCGCACACTCATCGGCGGTAGAGCTGAACATAGGCCTCACCTCTAAGGAAGCCTGTGACCCCGGACCTCCGGACTCGTATCCGGTTGTAGGTTCTAGTCCGCGCGCTCCCGAGCCCGCGGAGCCTGGTTGGGCTCCGGTAATGGAGTTTACCGCTGCAGATATCTTCCAGCACTCACCCTTTGGAGACATGCTGAACTCATTAAAGTCTCTCTCGTTGTCAGGAGGCTCTTGGCCGAACTTTGTCTGGCTCGAGTGGGAAGCAGGCGACGAAGGAATTCGTTGGCCACCCACCACCCACTTCACTGCCACGGTTGATGATTTGACCGGCATGCTTGACTTCGACTCCGAAGGCATTGACGGTATGGACGACGATGCAGGAGAAGATTCAAAATCTCTGGGGCGCTGGACTACTACCTCGTCACATGATATATACATGGTGGACACGCCCAAGGAGGACGACGGCGACAATCCGGAAGATAAAACCCCCGGGCAAAAACCAACGACGGCGCAAACGCCGCTCAAAGTCCAGCAACAATAAAAATAGCGACAAGAGCGCCAGAAAGATCGACACCCCAGTCAACTCTGAAGGCAACAATAACCATACGGACCCAGCGATGGAGCAGGACGAGCCAAGTCATGCCGAACACAGTTCGGAGCGGACGCCTGATCACAATGATCCTGAGGGATGAGTTCATCAAACTGCCCCAGGACAAGAACAAAGTCCGGATGACGACGCATTCATCATCCCAGAAACACGCATGGAAAGAGATAACCTCCACAGAAAGCTTATGGCCACTGTAAGAAGTCTAAAGAAGCAGAAGCAATGGCTAAAACCCACACAGGAAACGCTCAATCACAGATGGAACAAAGTGCTAGACACCGAAGAAAGATACGGTGATGATCGCCATACAAAGAGCTAGCCATAACGCAAGCTAATGCCAGAATTCGATGACGAGGCCGTTCCACCAAAGTACAACACAACAAGGAGGCCGGACGTACCACTACGTAACCGCAACAGAGCAGCTACCGACGCCGCACACGATTTACGTGAGCACCTGGATGAGAAAGCCGGCGCGGCTAGATCCATCTACGGATCTAAAGGACACAACCCGGCATGGGACTACGGCCACCAAAACGATTATACCAATCAAATACCAGTTTGGAATAAACACTGGACACAACAACAGCCGACGGCATGCCACAGCACGTCCAGATATAGAGGGGCTGCTCACCCCCTGTGCTTCACCGAAGAAGTACTGGACCATGAATTTCCACAGGGTTTTAAACCTGTGAATATAGAGGCATACGACGGAACAACTGACCCAGGGGTCTGGATCAAGGATTTTATCCTGCATATACATATGGCTCGTGGGGATGACCTCCATGCCATCAAATACCTTCCCCTCAAACTGAAGGGACCAGCTCGACACTGGTTGAAAAACCTCCCCAAAAATTCAATTGGGAGTTGGGTGGAACTCGAGGATGCTTTCAGGGCCAATTTTCAAGGGACTTATGTCCGGCCTCCGGATGCAGACGATTTAAGTCACATAATCCAACAGCACGGAGAGTCCACCCGCAAGCTTTGGAACAGGTTCCTCACTAAGAAGAATCAAATTGTCGATTGTCCGGATGCCGAAGCCTTAGCGGCATTCAAACACAGCATCCGTGACGAGTGGCTCGCCAGACACCTTAGCCAAGAAAGCCATGGACAATGGCAGCCTTAACAAGCCTTATGACCCGCTTTTGCGCGGGTGAAGATAGATGGTTGGCCCATAAAGGCACCAGCGATCCCAGCACATCCAAAACAAGGGATGGCAACGGGAAGCCACGGCGTAATAAAAACAAACGCAAAAACAAGGAAGAGAGCCCGGACAACACAACGGTAAACGCCGGATTCAGGGGCTCTCGACCCGATCAGCAAAAGAAGCCACTTAAAGGCAGTAAAGAGGGACCTTCCGGTCTGAACAGAGTCCTGGACAGACTGTGCCAAATTCATGGCACCCCCGACAAACCTGCGAACCACACGCACAGAGAGTGTTGGGTCTTCAAGCAGGCCAGCAAATTAAATGCCGAACACAAGGGAAGGGAAACACCAAGTGAAGACGAGGATGAACCTCATCAGCTAGGGGACAGAAAAAATTCCCACCAGAGGTTAAAACAGTAAACATGATCCACGCGACTCACACATCCACAAGAAGGCACGAACGCGCGCTCAAAGACGCGTATGCTATAGAGCCCATCGTACCCACACCTAACTACTAGATGGCTTGTCCAATCACCTTCGATCACACAGACCGCCTGACTAGTATTCAGCGCGGAGGATCAGAGGCCTTGGTGCTTGACCCAATAATCGACGGATACCATCTAACCCACGTCCTTATGGACGGTGGGAGTAGTCTCAATTTAATATACCAGGACACTGTCCACAGAATGGGGATAGACCCATCCAGAATCAGCCAAAGCAACACCACCTTTGAAGGGGTGATACCAGGCGTTGAAGCCTATGGCAGGGGCTCCGTCATGCTGGAGGTAACATTCGGCTCCCCAGGCAACTCCAGGAGCGAAGAACTACTCTTCACCATCGCACCCTTCCAAAGCAGCTATCGCGCATTGCTTGGGAGAGCGGCCTTTGACCGCTTCAACGCAATACCACACTATGCCTACCTTACACTCAAGATGCCCAGTCCACGTGGCGTCATCACCGTTAACGGAAACACAGAGCGCTCTTCACGCGCAGAGGAACACGCGACGGCCCCAGCGAACGGACTATAAGCGGCCTCCCATATCGGAAATTATGACTGGTCATTAAGACCACATACACGGTTAGACGAGTCCGGTAGCCCGGATAAAACTAAACCAGGGCACCATATATGTACTCCCATAGAGGACACCAGGGGCTATAAATATTTAATATAGCCCCACACTTGGCTCGACCTTGTTAGCAAGCCAACGTCTTACACTTCTTCTATCCATCGCATACTTATGTTGTACTCTCCTACACGAGTTTTCTTTCTTACAGACAACATTCGCGCGATACCCTTCCAGGATACGGCACAATGGAGACAAAGGAGCAGACGTGCAGCAGGGCCCCGCTCAAAGGTTTCTCTTTAGATTAAGCCCCTGTGTAAACCTTTTATATTGCCTCTTATTGTTCACACATCCCATGGGTACTACACCCACAGAGGATACTGCCGTTATTGGCATTTCACCACGACAGATTAACGCACGTACCTGGAAATACAGGGTTCATAATGAAAAGGCATTCTTCAGCCCATATGCCTTCGGGAGTGTTTGGCGTCATGAGTTTGGCCTTATATGCATCAGCTCCGAATCGTGTCTTTGGTCAAATGTTGGGTTTGCCCAGCTCCTGGGTTTGCCGCCTTATGTTCCGTTCTTATCGGCTAAGGCTGCCAAAGGAGAACTACAGCGATTGTGCCCTAGTTATTCCGGATGATCACCTCAGTAGAGAAGGCCGAAAACTGACTATCATGATACAGCGAGAGACTGTTCAACCACTCGAAGACTTATCGGAATCTTTAGGATCCCTCGGCATTAACGAAGGACCGTTTCCCGGTCATGTACACACGCGCTCGTATTCGGATGCACGCGAAGGTACCAGGGGCTACATAGCAGCCGCACCATTAGACTCCCATGGCTAAGCGAAAGTGTTATAGCTATATAGTTCGGTTGCCTAGTTCGACATGCGATCACCTCCTTAACGGACCAAGACGTTGGATCAAGTGTGATTACGCATATTCTTCGCGAACACCCCCGCATTGTATGCGTGGGGGCTGAAGCCAACGACTACTAACTTTCGGATTACATATATATATATATATATATATATATATATATATATATATATATATATATATATATATATATACATCTGGGTTATTCTGTTACGCGTAACAGAATATTATTCTGTTACCCTCTCTGTACTGGCGTAGTTCACAGTTTGGACTGACATGTTTTTCAACAAGAACTGATCTTCCTGCATGCACGACGGACGGAAACAGGGGATGCAACGTGGAGCTTCCGGTCATTCTTCGGCGTGATGCTGCGGGCCATTCGTTGCTAGAGGAGATATGTAAGGGGTTCCACACGTGCGCGTGCTCAGCTGGATGTGTTTTGCGATCTGTAGTCACCGGAGCTGACGGCATGGGTATTTTGGCGGCGGACGTGTTTTTTGCTGTCAGTATTTACTGTGGTGTTCGCGGGCCTCAAATTACATCGTGTTTGTCATTTTTGATGTGAGAATTATCTGTATGTTATAGTTTTTTGAGATTATTTTCATCTGTAATTCATGATTACAAGTTTTGGTGTTCTTGGTCGTTTTCGACGCCCATCGTGGAATTCTGTTCTTCTTTTTCTGTTTTTTTACTTTCGAATTGGTGTTGCAGGGAGAGATATAAGGATTGTATGAAAAGATTTGTGTTGTTAATTTTGCTTTTTTGAGTTGTTTCTACCCCGGATTCCCATGCTATTTTGTCGTTGGTGGAGGTGGTGTATGGCTGCTAACTGTAAGCTGCGATTTCTTGTAATCTGGTCAAACTACGTAATTAATTTGCATGTTTTCAGTGTTGTTTTGAATTACTGCCATATGTGTAGTTGGACTGCTGCGTGTCAAAGTTTTATTACTGTGTGTTGACATTAGAGCCGCACTGATGGCTCTGCTCTTTGATTATAAAGCCCGAGCCCTCTGTCAGTTTCATTCTACGAGATGCAACCAAAGAAAAGGGGGGATGGATCCTGAGTTGGGAGAGGTCACAGAGGAGGAGGGGGGTGCCATAGATGTGAGGGCTGCAGTAGCTGAGTAGAGGAGGAGGAGGCGCAGGCTCAGGCAGATGGCGCGACATGCTGCCGAGGAGGAACTGGAGGCAGAGTTCAACAAACGGCTTGCGCGTGAGGTGATGGATACTTGCAACTCCAATGAATTGGAGCTTCTTTTCCCAGAGGGCAGGGGAAGGAACCATATTCAGATCATTAGTTGGGCTAGGGCGAGAGAAGCCACGGCTCCACATCCATCCACCAGGGCAAAATGGCGTCGTTTCTTTGATCGTTATGACTGAAGTAGTGAACATTATGTTTTTAAGATTTTTGTTGTGGGGGAGCAGATGTTCGAATGACTAAATGAATTCAACTTGTTTTTGTTTCTGAATGTGTTGTTTTGTCTGCATATGTTCGACATGTGCACCTTTGAACTGCTTGTTTTTGTGAAGTTGAACAGATTTGCGATCAAATGTTGCATGGCTTGTGTAATAACTATTTCCTACCAGCTGGCTGCCCATCTTCCTATTTATTATTTTTATAATCTGTGAGTGTCCCTGACTATAAACGCTATCCATCTATGTGTGGTGTGTGGCCAAGTCTTCCCCCTCCCTTTTCTTCCTTCTTCCAGAATCAGATCTAGGTTCCTCTCTCTTCTCTTTGTCGCCTTTTTCTCTGTTCATGTGTGTTCCATGGAGGATTGTTCATGCAAATGCTTAGCAAAGATGGCGCACATAGCTGATGGCTATGTGTATGAGTCTGGTTTGGAGCTCACTCGGACTCAGCGGCGTGGGCAACTTTCTTGTTTGCTGTACAGCAACCATGGGTTTCGTACACCCTATGTTTGTCGCCTGATGGATGGTGACTTGAAGGAATCATGGGTATGTGTTTCTATTCGTTTTGGTTCCTACATTCTTGATGGTTTCTGTTTGAATCCCATGGACTGGATCTGTAGTTTTGTCTAATGAATAGCTTGTCTATATTTTTTTAATTTGGTTTTGTGAGATTTTAACAGTAGGGATTTATGTGTGTATTTGTTCATTACTTAACAATATTTTAACCATTTTTTGTATAATCCCTGATCTGTTTATGAATAGATGTTTTTACTGTATGTGTATTAATTTGTATATTTCTTCAGTTTAGTCAGTTCACATGTCTAGTTAGTTTTGTGTTATTGTTTTGGTTCAGATTTTTTCCATTTTAGTTTGTTATGCAAATCGTTCCTATATTTGTGTAAAAATTCAGTTATGTCAGGTGTTGATTTTGTTTTGTACTCCCATGCCCATTTGCAGAAAATGTCATCGAGGATCCGGATTGTTGCTCCTGGGTCCGGTGTTCTGAAGATGGAGACTTCAGACAAGAATGGGTATCGGTTGATGGATGTTGCCTACCACATCGACTTTGATGGTTGCATCAACCTAAGTACTGGGTGGAAGGAGTTTGTTGCTGAGTCTGAATTTGAGGATGGTGATGTGGTTATGGTTATGTTCTCGAGAGAAGACGACTCTCTGACATTCAGAATTTATGTGTTGTAGGTTTAAATGTGGCAAATGACGCCGATTGTGAGCTTTGTGTGCGGTTGATTATGTTGCAGTATTTTTTTTCTTTTAAAACATTTGCATGTGAGATGGTTGAATTGTATGGTATTATCAGAATGGTATGGAACTAGTTATGTAATGTTTTTCCTATTGTTCTGCTCAAGTATAACTATTTTTATTTATACATTGTTTATATTAGTTATGGAATAATTTTCTATAGTTGAACTGATGGGCATCCTTTGTTTTGACTGATATATTTTTCATGTTCATAACTCACAGACGGTGCTATACGCTGATGAGTTTTTTAGAACCACTTTTTTGTTATTGAGTTTTGCTGAACTTACATCCTGTTAATGATAGTACTGATCTATTTTAGGTTGTCAATTACCAATCAAATTTGTTTGTTGTATAATATTTTTTTTACTTCTTTACATCAAGTTTGTAGCACATTTTCTTTTTTTATAAGATGACTAATGATAGTTTTGGTATTTTATAAAATTAAAAAAAATTAATCTTCGTTGCACAGTACTATTTTTTTTTGTACTTGAACCTTATGAATTGTAGTAGTTCAACTTGTTTGTAAATTCGTTTCTGAAATTT
>NC_041383.1:92972444-92974167 GCF_002162155.2 Triticum dicoccoides
TTTTGTTAAAAATTATCTGCATTTTTTATTTCTTGTGAATTGTATGGTATTATCAAAATGGTTTGGAACAAGTTATGTAATGTTTTTCCTACTGTTCTGCTCAATTATAACTGTTTTACTTATACATTCTTTATATTAGTACTGGAACAATTTCTATAGTTGAACTGATGGGCATCCTTTGTTTTGACTGGTATATTTTTCATGTCCATAACTCGCAGACGGCGCTGTACGCTGATGATTTTTTAGAACCCTTTTTTGTTATTAAGTTTGCTGAACTTACATTCTGTTAATGATAGTACTGATCTATTTTATGTTGTCAATTACCAATCAAATTTGGTTGTTGTATAATATTTTTTTCTTACTTTTTTACATGAATTTTGGAGCACGTTTTTTCCTATTTTATAGATGAATAATGATAGTTTTGGTATTTTATAAAATAAAAAAAATAATCTTCGCTGCACACTACTTATTTTTATTTGTACTTGAACCTTATGAACTGTATTAGTTGAACTTTTTTGTAAATTCGTTTCTGAAATTTTTATTTACAACCTTATATTTTTTTATTTTTTTTACTTCTTACCATTAAGATGTGTTTGAACTTTGTACAATATTTTTGTTTATTAACTGAGTTTTTTTAAATTATCTTCATTTTTTATTTTTGGGACATTTATATCTGTGCCCCTAACTCGAACCCACTACTCAGATTTGCCCCTAATTTCGAAGCATGCTCAAATTTGCCCCTCCGCCGTTAAGTCACTACTCAAAGATGCCCTTCCGTACAATACTGTAGCACTTTCTGTCCAATACTGTAGTACTTTCCGTCTGCTATAGTACACATGGGCCTTTGACGGTCAAAGGCCTTTGACTAGACGGAAGGGCATTTCTGAGTAGTGACTTACTGGCAGAGGGGAAAATTTGAGCATGCTTTGAAATTAGCGGCAAATCTGAGTAGGTGGTTCGAGTTAGGGGTAGAAATGCAAATGGCCCTATATTTTTTATCGTGCGTGATCTACTGGATTTTTGTAATGGGGCGAAGTACTTTGTTGGGCCATCGACCTGGGTCATTGTACTCGGCCCGCATAGTTTCTCTCGCGCGGCTGTGCAGCACGGCGTGCATGTGCGCTCTGGGTTTAGTCCCACCTCGCTAGTCGAGGGGTCTCCGGACGTGTTTATAAGCGCAGCCGACACACACCAGTAGAACTCCTCTGAACACTTTCCAGAGCGCTTATACACGACGCTCGCTATCTCTCTCTCGACTTGTGGGCCCTGGACGGCAGGACCTGTGGGTGTGTGGATTAGTATGGATTCGCCCACGGCTCGAGTTCAAGTATCTAGCATTGTCAGGGCCTGCGACTGTCCTTGGGCGGTCAACTTTTTTTATTTTTGTTTGTTTTGGATCTAGTACTTGACTACACCAGTAACTTGGACTGGTAGTTTTTTGTCCTTGGGCGGTCAATTTTTTTTAATTTTTTGTTGTTTTTGGATCTAGTACTTGACTACACCAGTAACTTGGACTGGTACTTTTTTGTCCTTGGGCTGTCAATTTTTTTCTTTTTGTTTGTTTTAATATAGTACTGAGGGGCGTGACTTGCTACCGCACCGCACCGTACCGAGGGGCATAGTTGTACTGACACATCTTCCTTGTATGGACTTTGCCCCATTATCTATCTTAGGGGTGCGGGTGCGTGGGGGGGAACAGAATAACCGCACTGCGCCTGTCAAA
>NC_041383.1:92975733-93007611 GCF_002162155.2 Triticum dicoccoides
GGCGAGTCCGTAACATGACTTGCCCCATTATCTTATCTTTATTTTTTAGGGGGAAAACCAACACCGTTATGAATTATTTTTTCATTTGTACTTTTTTGGTAATTTTTTCTGTACTATTGTGAGTTATTATTTGTACTTTAGCCGTTCGTTTTCTCCATCTATATTAATTTTTTATTTTTTATTTGATTATTGGTATTATCTTTTGTAACTGGCCAGAGATAGTGGGCTTCGCCATGGTTGTGGGCTTTAGCCTTCCGTTTTCTCCCACTCATCTTTTAACCCTCCCACTCACCTTTTACCTCCAATCTTCCCCGTTCCGCTCCTCTCCCGTCCCCAAATCGGTTCCGTCTTCGTTCCCCTCTTCTTCTTTTCTCGGAGGGGGAGTTGCTACTCCTGTTTCGCCGTGGGAGCGTCGACCAGAGGGTTCAACCCCAGGGGTGGAGGTCGGGTGCTCTGTTTTGTTCCTTTTTGCTCTGCCATTGACTTTGCTTCCGTCCTCTTATGTTCAAATTTTCTCTCTATTTCTAATCTGTTGCTCTCTTTGCTGTCCCAGGCTACACTCGCTAGGGTTCCTTTGCTATTGAACAAGCGTTTGGCGGCAGTGATACTGGATTGCGTGGCGGATTTTGTGTTTGCTGGTAAGAGTTTTGCTTTTTGTATGGCATGCTTCATTTCTGAAATAGTTCAAATCCCTAATTTTTGTTCATGTGTCTTGCAGATCTGGTTCGGCAGATTTTAGGACTGTAAATTTCAATTGGTACATCATCCAGTCCAGACAAATTGAATGCAGGTGATTTTCCTTGTATTTTGGATGATGTTTTAACAGATCTGGTTTTTAGGTTGTACAGTTGTTGCCGTATCGACTTTATAAGTTGTATGTATTTTGATATGTGTTAATTTTGTCCTGGATTGTACGGTGTGTATGGTTTTGGCTGTTGATGCACCTGCAGATAGGTTGTAGTACTTATCACCATGTGTATTTTGAACTGATGTCCTGGCATTTGAATAGGTTGTAGTAGTCAGTGAATAACTAGTATGGTGTTGAAAGAGTTGTGTGTTCTAAAGTTTGTTCTGCAAGTGGTGGGTTCATATTTGTTTTTTTCGGTGAACTTGTAGTGTTCACATAGTTGAACTGATTGATTGTTCTTGTACTTTTTTGCTAATTATGATGTTGTTGCAGATGTTGGTGTGCCGGTGCCTCCTGATTCTAACAAATCAGAACGCTTTCAAGATCTTGTGAATGTTATTTTTGAGACACCAAATCCTCTAGAAGAACTTGCGAATGTTGCTGGTGTTTCCCTTATATTTGCTCTTTTTTTATCAGCCTTTAATACATATATATGCTTAGTTTCATTAGTTGTTCCTTTTTGTTTGTGTCTGATGGTATGTGCTTTATTTATTTTTGTGTCTACAATGTTAATTGTGTTTTAATTTTTTATGTGCGTGGTTATGTTATTGGTCTATGAAGTTAATGACAGCCATGGTGTTCCAGAGGACATTGCTAATGTTGTTAAAGATATTAATGATGGGATGTATTCACTTAACGTTGATGATAGTGATGGCAGCTTGTAGTTGTCTGTTACTCAGTCTCAAAGTGTTGATGACACTGAGCCTATTACCCAAGCTGAGTATGTTCCTATGCAGTTACATCTCGAGCATGAAAGGATAAGAAAGAAGAAGTATGAATTCCAGAAGAGGAAGGAATTGGAACGGCGTCAAAAGGCTGCCTGTGTGCCAGAAAGTGATGTTGATGTTGCTCAAGCTCCTAAATGTGTAGGCAATGAAGGTGGTGACGCAGGTTTTTCAAATATTCATGCCGGATCTCATGGAAGTGACATGTCTGTGAAGACAAACTTGATGCAAACTCGGTTGACGCAAGTGTTTGATCGTGATGGAGCTAAGGAGAAGAAAGTTGTTTTGAAGAGGAAGATGTCAGATCGAAATCCTGACGGCACATAGAGGCATAGCCCACGTGTGAAAGCAGGTCCCCAACCTGGTAGTAGCAAAGCTGATGCGGATAGTGTTGCTGTGAAAATTGGTCCAAGCAAACTTGGTGGCTCCGCTGTTCGTCGTAGTCCACGAGGTTTGACAAATAAGAAGCCTTCTTCGTCTCCTCTTCAAGAGCGGTCTTTGTTGAAAGAAAATAAGAAGCGTAAAGTTCATCCTATAAAGGTGAACAAAGGTGGGAAGAAGCGCCCTCGTGTTGAAGCTGAAGATGCTGCATCTGAAGAAGATGATTTTGAAGTTGATTCAGAAGATGAATTTGCAGTGGTATGTGTTTTGTACTGCATGTGACTTGGTAGTTGTACTTGCAATGATTTTAATTGTGTTTGGGCTGGTATGCTGGCCAGGTGACGCTGGTCATTGTTTGCATCTATTTGATTGTGGCACTGATGTTGTTTTAATAGTTGAACTTGTGCAAACTTTTCTTTGTTTTACTTGCCTTCATATGCTTGTTCTGTTTCCTATATTCATTGTTTGCAGTGGTATGTGTTTTGTACTGCATGTGACTTACTAATTGTAATTGTAACGATTTAATTTGTGTTTGGGCTGGTATGCTGGCCAGGTGAGGCTGGTCAATGTTTTCATCAATCGAGGTTGGTACTGATGTTGTTTTAATAGTTGAACTTGTGTAATCTTTTTTTACTTACATACATATGCTTGTTCTGTTTTCTATATTCATTGTTTGCAGTGGTATGTGTTTTGTACTGCATGTGACTTACTAGTTGTACTTGCAATGATTTAATTGTGTTTGGGCTGGTATTGCGGCCAGGTGAGGCTGATTATTGCTTTGCATCAATTGAGGGGTGGTACTGATGTTGTTTTAATAGTTGAACTTGTGCAATCTTTTTTTTACTTGCATTCATTTGCTTGTTTTGTTTTCTATATTCATTTTTTAAGGTGTGGCTTTTTTGTTTTCATTTACAGCCTGTAAGCGTTATGAGTCCGATCAAGCCGGTGGGAGGCAATGCTGGAAAAGTTGCCTTGGATGAAGGTGACCAACGAAAATTGAACTTAACTGTGTGATGTTTGTTGAGAGAGGTTGAAGACTGTGCTAAATTGCTCGAGAGTCGGCATGTGGCTAGGGTTCATGCATCTGGTTTTGGTTCTATTTTCAAGTGGAGGGTGAAGTCTAACATTTCCCGCCCTCTGATGGGAGTTTTGTACCTGAGGATAGATTGTGATACAATGACTCTTGACATGGGTGAGGCTAATATGAAGCTTCGCATCACTAGCGATGGAATACAGCAATTATTTGGTTTCCCTCGTGGTGGTCGTTCTGCGCCAAGGTTGTCAGAGGACGGATATGACAACGCTTTGATGAAGTTAAGATCGGAGCTTGACATTAGCAGGGACAAAGATATCAAGACAAAGGATTTGAGGAATAAGCTCAAGGTGCTCGTCAAGGATCCTAGCAAAGATGACCTTGCTCTGAAAGTTTTCTTCATGATTGTGTTTATGAAGGTTGTGTTGCCTAGTTCTGCCCCGCGTGTTTCCAAAGAGGCAGCAATGTTTGAGGGTCTCGTCTTTGAGGACATGGCTAATATGGATTATTGCCAGTTGATGGTTTATGAGCTTAGAAGGGTTGTTGCCAAGTACCAAAATGGTGATACCATGGGGAAAGCAATCACAGGCTGTGCCATAGGGCCTGTACTAATGTACCTTGACTGCCTTATCCGTGGCAAGACCACAGAGCCTGACATGCGAGTCACCCGCATATGTTTCATGGATCCTGCCAAGCTTTCTGATCTGATTGATGCGGATTTGGTAAAAAAAGGCGATGAGGATCCAAAGACTTGGGTGTTTGGGAAGCTTCCGGTGAGTTTTGTTTGGTTTGTGTCTTGCAGACCTTTTTTTAATTTAGGTATAGCTATTTTTTGCTGTAGTGGACATGTGTACTGTAGAGTTGTCTGTTTATATTTTTGTATGGTTTAGGTATGGTTTTTTAGTACTATTGTTTCTTGTGTGGTTGAACTGAATAACTTTGTTCAACTGGCCTATTGGTAAATACCAACAAATTGGCAATGACAGCTAAAGTTTATTAGTGGTGTTGATTTTAAATCTGTTAATATCATGATTTATTTTTCCCTATGTGTTGCGTTGATTGA
This sequence comes from Triticum dicoccoides, assembly GCF_002162155.2. NCBI lineage: Eukaryota > Viridiplantae > Streptophyta > Magnoliopsida > Poales > Poaceae > Triticum > Triticum dicoccoides. The sequence goes on from NC_041383.1 coordinate 92,979,843, forward strand.
TTAACTATTTTTCCCTTTTGTTTGTAGTGGAAAACTCAAGAGGAGGTTGTTTTTTTCCGAGTGTATAAACGGCCAGTCCTGGAGATGCCGTCATCTCAGGTTCCGAAGTTTTCATCTCTGTCCGATGAGTTGAGGGATGGCCGTGGTGTTGTGGGTGCTGGTTATGCGCCCCCTGGCCCTAGTAATGCTAGTGCTTCAAAGAGGCAAGTTTTTGGTATTGATGTTGCTGTTTCAGCGTTGGAGCGCGCTGAGCATATATTAAGTAATGTGTGTTCGGAGCTGCAAAAGGTCCCAACGACAGTTGAGCGTTTGAGCTGTATCAATGGTATCCTTCCTGAAGGTCATCAATTTAACGCTGAGGAAGTTGTTGACTACATTGAGATGGAAAGAATTTTAATCGGTGATATGAATGATGGTGCAGCTAATCTAGTTCAGAGCTCGGTTCGTCTGTTAAACAACATGAAGCGTTTCAGAACTACGCAAAACTCTCGCTGCAAGCCATATGAAGAAAGTGCAAATGTTGTTATCAAGCAGTTTGAGTAGGATGAGGATGCTGCCACCCACAGCAGGGCTGGTGATGGTACTGAGGCTAATGTTTTTGATCACGAAACAAATGATGTTGGCTTTGAGCGCCCTGATGTTGATGTGAGTCAGTCCTTGATGTTTGCAATTTTTACTTTGTTGTCCTACTGTCAGTGTTGTAGTTGAACTTTCTCATCTTCATATATTTATTAGTAATTTTCTTTCATGCAGATTGATCAGGATGAGGCTGCTGGCACCGACAGCAGGGCCGATGATCGTACTGAGGCTAATGTTTCTTATCAGCATACGAACGATGTTGGCTTGCAGCACCCTGTTGTTGATGTGACTCAGTCCTCATTGTTTGTATGTTTTTACTATGTTGTTCTGCTGTTAGTATTGTAGTTGAACTTCATGATCTACATCTGTTTATTAATTTTTATTTTCGTGCAGGAGACCAGTCATAATGTTGAGGCTGATGTTGACCGTGGAGTTAATGATCCATCCACTGATAAGTGCAAGGTTATTTTTATTTTCATTGTGTTTATTCATGTTTTCTTGAATTTTCATGCGCACCAATGTGTCTTGCTTGTTCATTTTTCTATCCCACACTGTTTAGAGTTTGCAAGGGGGTAGCTACCTTTTTTGTTACTGTTGTTTTAATTCCTTGTGTTTATTGTTGCTCATAATAGCATTGTTTTTTTGCCTCATTACATTTTGAATCAGGGTGCTATTGTTGGCGATGAGCCTTGTTTGCCCGTTGGTGATGTTGCTTTGAATGTTAGGAACAGCAAGTTCGATGATGTTGCAGCGAATGCTTCCAAGGTTTATTTTTCTGTGCACCTCTTTGGTAGTTTATTTTTTATTCTTAGTTTTGTTCATATTATTCACTTTTTCTGAATTTTTATTTTCGTCAGATTACTGATGTTGAACGTGGGGTTGTCCTTAGTGGTGGAGATAATGCTCGTGATGCTCCATTGAGTAGTGGGCGCAATGTTGGTACCAAAGTTGCTGATGAGGATGCTAGTGCTGCCAGCATACTTGATTCAAAATCGCCTGGTGTTGGTATTGCTGGGAATGATAATGTTTCTAGTTGTGATGATTTGCCGCCGGAGAATTTCCCGCCTGGAGGTCTTGATTACGGTGATGCATTGCAAGATGCTTCTAGCGTGGAGGAGGTGCCATCCGAGGATGATGATTTACTTCTGTCAATTTCTTCTGACCCCTTGACGCAGGAGGCGCTCTTGTCGTCCTAGGATTTTCTTTCTACAGACCTTGAAAGCACAGCAATATTGGTGTCCTCTCAAGATGTCCCATCGTCAAACCTTGAAACTGAAGGCATAATGGTCTCATCACAGGAACTACCGTCGTCATCAAACCCTGATAGTCCAGGTAAGCACTTGTAAATTGGGCGTACTTCTCAATTTTGGCATTTTGGACATGTTCTCTTGTAGTTGTTGAACTTATTATTTTTCATCATTTTTCTGCAAGCAGAAAGTGATAATGTTGTTAAGGTTGATACATTTTTCTTCGCTGTTACAAGGTTGCGCACGAACTGTACTAAATGGCTAGTTTGGGATTTTGCCCGTACCATTTTTGTCTCTTTTTTTCTCTCGTATGATTATTATTGTTGTTGCAGTAGTTTTAATTCATGTAATTTTTTGTGTTTTTCTAGTCACAAGCCAATGTTTCAAAATAAAGAATGTGATGCCAGTGTTGGTTCTATTGCTAAAATGTTTGTCCCCACTGGCATGCTCAACTCAGATAGTGCTGATGTTGTTTTATATTTTCTACGTCAGAAGTACCGAGACACTAACAAGTTGATAGTTCCCAGATGGGTGACGGTCAGTATTTTGCTTTTTTTTAAATAGGATGATAACTTGTTTTGCCAATTTTCTAACTGTTGTTGTTCTTTTTGTACAACAGACCAAGATCCGTGATGGAAATATTGATTCCAACGTGTTAAATTGGTTCACGAGATCAGGTGATGATGGTTTCAACCAAGTAGGTGAACTTGGACTTTTTGTACTCATTAACTAGAACTGTCATGTTTTCTTTGCAGTTTAGGGAGGTGTGGGAATGAACTTGATTAGCCTGCTTTTACACCTGTACTTATGAATGATCCGTGCTTTTTATTAAAGATGCACTTATTGTTGCAAGGAAACTGAACTGATATGATTGTTCCTCAATTTTGGGCAGTGGATATAATTTCTTTATGATTATGTGATTTTTTGTTTGTACTTCTGAATTTCAATTTCCCTCTTTTATTTTATTGTTTGGAGGCTGAATTTTTTGTTTCATTATGATTTGGTAAATTCATTTTTCCTCTGCGATTTTTTTCCAGCTTCTTCTCCCTACATTTGATCCGCCGTCATTTGTGGCTACCATGAAGCCTAGCGAAGAATCTGGGCATTGGTGCTTGGTTGTTCTGAATTTGAGGTTCCGTCGTTTGGAGTGTCTTGATTCACTCCGTGATGAAACCTGGGGTGATGCGGTTAGATTCTTAAGGAATATGATAGATAATATAAAGAAGCTTTGGAGGGAGTCCAGTGTAGACAGGGCCAAACCATTCTGACCGGTGCATATTGGTGGTTTCTCTTGCGAGTTTGTGCGGGTACCTCAGCAGGAAAACACGTCAGTATCCGTTTTTAATGATTTTTGCTGGTTATTTTTGTTGCTGGGTGGATGTTGTTCCTGTATTTTTTGGATTTTGTGTTGTACCATTTTTTTGTTTTTTCCTTTGTTTACAGGCATGATTGTGGATTCTTTATGCTACAAAACTGAAAGACCTATTATTGCCGGGAGGATGGTGTAATTGAAATGGTCGATTACAACCATGAAGACATTCTGGACATTAGGAAGACTTTGCTGTATACCTGCAACTAGCGATGTGTTTGATGTTGACTTCTGGGGTTTGTTTGGCATCGAACCTTGTATGTGTGCATGGACTTTTGTATTTTTTTGCAGCTTGTACTTCTCTATTTAGTACTGTCATGAAATATGTATTTGAACTTACGCTTTGTGTGGTCTTCCTTTTTTTATTTTTTTCTAGGTGAGTGGCTGGATCTTGGTGAGCATGACTACAGGTTCTTTGGTAGCCAGTTCTCGGAGCTCGAGCGCGTAGCTATTGATCTTAGCCAGGGGCGTTCTCCCAAAAAGACAAGATCTGGTGTTATGAAGGGGCGGTTGGGAGCTCTGAGAAGTTCTACGGCTGCTTGTGTAGAGAGCCCTACTACACCCAAGAATCCCATTGTCGAATTGATAGACAGCGATGATGATGTGTTTGACAAGAATGCTGGCGTTGGATGAGTCACGAGGAGTGCTGCTGCCAAAGGTTTATCTCCCCTTGCTGGAATAGTGGCTCGTAGAGCTGGTGGTGCTAGGAAAGATCCTGCTTTGGATTCTGGCAATGTTGTAAGCACGAAGCGTGCGCCCAGAGCTCCTATAAAGTTTTGCTCCCCTGTGCAGCAGCTTCACCCTCATAAATTCCCTCACCTGGACAAGGCTCGCAAGTTGTATAAGCTGTTGCTTAGTGATGAATGGCGTGAGAAGTATGCCGAGTGAGTATCTCTCATTATTTTTCCTCTTCTTTTTCTTCTATTGTTTGTAACTGCTAGGTAAATATGACCTGAACTATTCCTTTTTTATACAACTCAAACTGCTATGAATGCCTTATCTTGCTTGTCCTTCTTTTTGTTCTTGTGTGTGCTGCAGGAATACATTCTCAATGATACCTCAGCCTGATGGAAACGTAACTCACTTCACTGGGAATCGCATCTGGGAAGTTTTTTCACCTGGGAAAATGATGGAGGGTGATGTAATGGACTTCCTCATTGACGATTGGAAGCAAGATCCTGAGAGAAATGGTGATTTCGCATCTGGGAAAAGGATATTGCTGAGTCCATATTTCATCTCTGTAATCAATCAGATCGGTTTCTTTCTGTTGAACAAGACTGCCTATTGTTTTTACGAGTTTTAATAATACTTTTGCTTGTTGATCCTTTACCGCTGTCTATTTTCTATTTTGGCTTTTTTGCAGGTTGTGCTTGACTGTTCGTTTTACGAGGATGAAAATAAAGTGTTTAATGTGGAGAGTGCGGCGAGAGATTTCAAGAGCTATGTTAAAGCTAATGAAGACTTGCTCAGTGCCGACCTTATGAGATCTACTAGCTGATTTTTGGTTTTTATTTGTTTGTTGTGATGCTGGTTTTTATTTTGAATATTTAACATCTCTTTTTTGGTCATTTGTTTTTAGATCATGATGCCTCTATTCAAGCCTATTGTTTTATCAAAGGATAGGAAAGTGAACCACTATTCCTTATATGTCATGAATCGGTACCGAAGTAGCGTTGACATCCTTGACTCTTTACCTTATCCGAAGAACAACCATCCTTCAAAGAACACCTATCACAAAGACTGCGAGAAGATTGTGAGTGACATTTATTATTTGTACTGGATTAATATTTCTGAATCTTTGTTTCTGCTTTTTCTGAGACCTAAAACTGTGTGGGTTGTTTTGTTTTTTTGCAGATTTCTAGAATGGTCAAAGTACTGAAGGCTGTGTATGGTGATGCTCAGTACAATGCGAGCAAGCAGCCCAATTGGGAGATGTTTGCAAAGAAACCAACGTTTGTCAAGGTTCTACTTCAAGGGGAAAATGAATATGGCCATTATACTCTGAAGTATGTGGGATGCTACGATAGTGAAAAGATCGTTGAGAATATTCGAGATTATGACGTGGGTTTCTTGTTGTGCTTTTCAATTTCTATTTTTGGCTTATTGTGCATCCTTTTTTTTATGTGTCATGATTTTTTATAATTTTGTTTTATTGTTTTGCAGCCACGCATTGTTGATTGGAATGCTGAGGATCTGTATAGAGTTGTGTTCAACCGAGATAACCATCTTATGGTTATGGAGCTTCCCAAGGAGCTTCAGGCTTTGGCTCCTGATGCATAGGAGAAATGGTCATCATTTGCATAGTGAATTGGATAGTTGTGTGATATATCTCTTGAAAACATTGTAGGCTCTATTTTGTAGTGTTTGATGTCTTGTCGAGTACTATGTAATAACTAGTATATATTGTGTTCTGTTTGAAGTGTGGCACAATGTTTAACAAACTTTTTTTCCAGGATGGTTGTGTGGTTGAATAGCTGTTTCATTTGTGTATGTTTCATCGGGAATTTGTTTTGGTTAAATTTTATTTTTTGTACTGAAGACTTATATAGTAGTTGAACTGAAAACACTTTTTTCCAAGTGTATTTATGAGTTGTTGCTGAGAAAGTGAGATTTATTTTATTTTTATGTGATTCCATCCTAAGTTGGACCTTTTATAGTTTCTGTACTCTCGTTTTCTTGTACTTATGATATAGTTCTGTGAGTACTGACTTGTAATCTCATTCTGCGTAAGGCTTTTAAAATTTTTGGAGCCAAATTTTTGTTTGAACTTCTTGAACTTTAGTAGTTGAACTTCATAGTAAAAGTTAAAGTACTGTTTTAAATTAGTTATGTTTAAGAGATAGTCCTATTAAGTTCAAAACTATTTCTTTCTCAAGGCATTAATTGGTATCACCATAGCACTTACCGAATAAACTTAGTTGTACTGAGATTTCAATTGTGCTATTAATTTGATTAATTATTTATTTTTTTGTGTTGTTTGTTGCTAGTACGTCTTTCTGTTGTGTTTCTTGTGATTTTTCTCCTTTGTCGAACTTATATCTTTTTGATTTAGTTTTTGGCCTTCTTTTTCTCTAGGCTGTGGTTCTTCTCCAAGCAATGTTTGGTATAATCCTAGCACTTGCCGTATAGTCTTAGTTGTACTGAGATTTCAGTTGTATTATTACTGTTATTCTTAGCGTGTCACTGTTTTAGGGAATGCGGACTGAAGCTTCCCGTTCCTTTTTATATTTTGTAGAATGAATGTACCGTGTGTTCAAGTGTACCAGAACTTTCAGTCCTAGCATGCTAGTGACTAGGAAATATGTACTGATGGTTCTTTGCTTTTCCTGTTGCAGTACTTAGTGAATTTCTAACTTCTATTAGCACGATGCTTTTAGTACTCAATGTTGTCCTTGGCCGAAACTTAGTCTTTTTAGTGTTCTTCTGAAACTAAAAACTGATTTTTTAGTGTCATGGTACTACCGTTCATGTCTAAGCTGTTCTGAGCGTCCAAGGCTACTATTTGCTTTTGTCCTTAGTTAGCTTACCACTGTTTTTTTGCGAAAATATTTATGTGTTATTTTTATTTCTCCATGACTAATGCTGCGTGGCAGCCATCAAGTTTCAACTTCAACCTACTTCAACTTCAAATGATGGATCAACAAAATAGGAAGCTAGCAAACTTGTTGGATGACATAAGCAAACAATGTACTTGATAGACATAGGCAAACTTGTTCAAACCCTAACACACATAGCATAAGGTAGCTGGTTCAACAAAACGAAAGCAACCTACAAATCTGAAACAACAAGACTAAGGACACACATAGAATATGGTAGCTGGTTCAACATAACAAATGCAGACTTTCATGCATCTTCATCCGCGAAGTTGCAGTGGTAGTAGGGGTCAGCCTCCTGCTCTTTTGAAATATCCCAACCTATCATGATGTTGTCAATTGTCTTCCATGACTTGTACGTTGCGTACGCATCTATTCCTGCGTACGTGATGAGGTTGTCTGGCAACGGGCTGGTCCCCCACAATTTGTGGTCTTCCCTCTTCATCTTCTTCTTCATGCCTTCGTAGAATGGGTGGATGACGCCGCCTGCAACATCGGCCAAGGAGTCGTAGTATTTGTTGGTCTTTGGATCTTTCCACTTGCGCTGCATGTCAATGAAGTTGTTGGGGTTGATTTCCAAACCAGACTCCCCCAGCTTCTGCTTGTCACCTCCAATGCTGAAACCAACAAATGTGTATAATTTCTCCTCCTGCAGGAAGTCTTTGAGGCGCTTGGGCCTGCAAGGGGGGAGGCACACATTTTCTAAAGATTAGTCTTGTTTTGGAGTATTTAATTCTTCTGCTTTTTTTGTTTTACAAGTGATAATCCACGAGGTAGATGCTTATATATTATGAGCCATGCATGAATGTAGTTCAGAAACTAGTACAAAAAGTCCTGAAATTAAATTCAACTACACCATGTTATATTTTTATTTTTTGCTATCTTCGTTGCTTCACCAAATGCTTCACCAAATAGGGAATCATTTTACTAGAGTTCCTCCACCATCACCTTGCTTCGGCAACTGTGGGCTTGGGAGAGAGAAGTTTTTGGTTTCTGTGCAGCATAGATGGAAGCGGCAATGGTGGTTCTGTGAATGAAGCAGAGATGGAAGATAATGGGGTATTTTGCAGTGCATCGACGGTGGTGTGTTGGAGGTGGTTCATTGGGGACGTGGGTGTAGTGGTCGTGGGGGTCGCCATTTTGCAGTGCGTCGTGGCAACCACCCAGTGGGTGGCGCGGGTGGTGGCCTGGAAGAACTAACCGTCCAAGGCAAATGTTTTTTACTGCTGCACTGATTAGTCTTGTCAAGTTGTACTTACGATCTACTAAATCCCACTTGCACGCCTCTGCGGTGGTGATGATGGCATTTTGCACTGTTTTAGGTGACGTATGGCTCTATGATGTTTTTCCGTGTGGATGTTTAAGCATTGTTTTTCTCTTAAAGTCTTTATACACTAGTTTATGTCAAAACATTTTTTCAGTGTCCTGGGAGTTGTTGCTCAAAAGTTGTACTTATTTTATTTTCATCTGTACCAACCTAGGTTAGGCCTTTATAGTTTTTGTATTCTCATTTTTAGTGCACTTATGTTTTAGTACTGTGTGAACTGAATTGTAATTTCATACAGCGCACGGATTTAAATTTGATGTTACAGTGGTGCGAGTGGCCTGACTGATCCTGCTGTTTTAGTACTGATGTCGTGTGTATGTATTGAACTGATTTTTTTATAACTTAGGTTGGGGGTGGGGGTTTGAGAATATTTTACGACCAGATCATTCGTTGTGGTGTGGACAGATTTTATATAAATAAGAAATTTAGCATAATTGACAAATAAATTCTATTTGAACTTTTTGAATTTTAGTAGTTGAACTTGTCAGATTTTATATAAATAGGAAATTTAGGATAATTGACAAACATTATATGTTTTGTAATTTTAGATTTTTAGTAGTTGAACTTGTCAGTTTTTCTATAAAAGCATAATTGACAAACATTATGTGCTTGAACTTTTTGAGCTTTAGTAGTTGAACTTGTCAGATTTTATATAAATAAGAAATTTAGCATAATTGACAAACATTATATGTTTTAAACTTTTTGAGTTTTAGTAGTTGAACTTGAAAGCAATATTTAATTTGGTTTTTTTAAATTATGTACATTTAACAAATAGGCTATTAAGTTCTGTTCTTTTTTAGAGGTTCATTGTTTTTGTATTGTATTTTTTCCTTTTTTCTTTGTCCTGCCCTCTGGTTTATATACCTGGGCTTATTGGTGGGGTATTTTGTTGACGATGTAGGCTATTGGGCCGTTTTCTGGCCCAGAGAGCTCGTCCGCGCGGCTATGCAGTGCGTCGTGCGCGTGCACTCTGGGTTTAGTCCCACCTCGCTAGTCGAGGGGGCTCCAGACCTGTTTATAAGCGCAGCGGAGGCTCACCAGTCGAACTCCTCTGAACACTTACCTAAGCGCTTATACATGGCGCTCTCCCTCTCTCTTGACATGTGGGCCCTGGTCGGCAGGTCCTGCATTGTGCGGGTTACTAGGGATTCGCCCACGGGCTCGAGTTCAAGTATCTAGCATTGTCAGGGCCTGCGCCTGACCTTGGGCGGTCAATTTTTTTTGTTTCTTTGAATCTAGTACTTGACTCCACCAGTAACTTGGACTGATACTTTTTGTTCTAGTTCTTGTCACTTTTGTGTGAGTGTAATCTTTTTCATTTGAGTTTTTTGCCTTCTTTTTTGTGTTTGTTTTAGTGATTATTCTCAAGTGTCTTCTAGTGTCATTTTCAGAACTATGGTACTTGCATGTAGACTGAGTTGTACTGATAATGCATTCATAGTAGTGCTTACGGACTGATGCTTCTTTGTACTTTTTATTGTAGTAAGAATGTACTGTCCGATCAAGTGTACTGAGTTGTACTGACATGGAACAACGTTGTGTAATTAGTTGCATCATAACTAGTACTTTAGAGCAATGAAAAAGTTCCATTCAGAAGCTACTTTTGAATTTTTGAAATGATGGATTAACAACATATGAAGCTACCAATCCAAACTTATATAATGAGATAAGCAAAACATTGTACTTGATGACATAACTAAACTTGTTCAAACATGACAAGCACGACATAATCACACTGGTTCAACCCAACAAGAGAAAACTACTAATATGAAACAACAAGATAAAAGGCAAGCACAAGCGGAAGTAAAACGAAGGCAGGCTCTGATGTTATCTTCATCCAGTAAATGGGCAATAGGGGCGGTCGTAGAAGTTTTCAGCCTCCCGCTCTTTCGCATATTCCCAACCATCTGCGATGTAGTCGATCATGAACCACGATTTGTACGCGGCGTACGCATCTACTCCTGCGTACTCGATGAGGTTGTCTGGCAGCTCCCTGGTCCCCCATAGTTTGTAGTCTTCCTGCGTGTTGATCTTGTTCTTCATGCCTTTGTAGAATGGGTGGATGACGCTGGCTCCAACATCAGTCAAGGAGTCGTACTCTTTTCCGGTGTATGGTACTCTCCACTTGCGCTGAATGTCGATGAACTTGTTGGGGTTGATCTCCATACTAGACAACTTCAGCTTCTCTTTGTCGCTTTCAATGCTGAAACCGGCAAATGTGAACAACTTCTCATGCTGCAGCATCTCGGTCAGGCGCTTGAGCCTGCAAGGGCAGAGACATTTTGAATATTATCATTACTTTCATGTTTTGAATTATTCATTTTGGTTTTGTTTTACAAGCGATGAATCCATGAAGTAGTTTTTTATGTAGGATAAACAATGGATGAATGTACTTCAAAAACTAGTAAAGAAAGTTCTGAAATTAAATTAAGTACATCATGTTATTCTTCTTCTTGGATTATACATAGTTTCAGTCAATGTTGTATGTTCTGCATTGACACTAGTTTAGTCTATTTTGGTTGAAATGGGATAACACAGAAACCAGTGCTTCACCAAGTTCTTTGTTTATTTTCTTACGAAAATAACATTAGATCAAATTCAGAAAATACTTCACTACATCAAGTTCAGAAACATCTTTTTTAATACATCGAGTACATAGACTACTCTATTGTACCAACTTCAGAAACTTCACTAGTCGATCAACTTCAGAATTTAATCTTCCGCAAGATTTTCCAAATAGTAATCCAGTGCATCAGGTTTAAAAATACATTTATAGTATATCTAATTGAGAAAATGCAGTAGTGCATCCACTTTTCACAAACCACACTAGTACATCTAGTTGGGAAAGCAAGTGTGATTTATTTTTCAGGATACACTACTAATAAAACAGATAAACCATATGCAGGGCAAATGAGTAGGATTGCTCACCATTTTGTGACCGTTGCGATGTGGTACACCAAGCAGAGTTCGTCGACGCACAACTGCAGGATTGCTGCCTTCTGGGGAGGTTCATCTTCGTTGGTGTAGTGCACACCAACGCCGACGATTCGATGAAACCTGTCGCCAAGCATCCTCCAAAGCCTGGAGATCACCTCGTCGGCCTTTTCTGGTACGCTGGTGCAGACGATCTCCAGCGTCTCGTTGCCATGGAGCTCAACCCCTTTGAGGGTTGTTGTGTACTCGCGCTTCTCGCCGGGGACATTAATGTCGACGAGGTTGCTCCTCTTGTCCGACGTCTTGGCATGATGACGCTTGGCGGACAGTTCCTCCGCCATGGCCTTCCTCCGGCGACTGTGGGCTTTGGAGAGAGAAGTTTTTGGTTTGTGTGCAGTGGAAATGGAAGCGGCAATGGTGGTTTGTGGGAACGAGGGAGAGGTGGAAGAGAATGGGATTTTGTGCAGTGCATGGACGGGGATTTTGCGGGAAGCGGTTCGTTCAGGGTCGTGTGTGTAGTGTGTGTTGTGGCGTGGGGTCACCGTTTGTAGTCCCTTGTGTCAACCGCTCAGTGGGTGGCACGGATGGTGGCGTGGAAGAACTAACCATCCAAGTGAAATGGTTTTTACTGTTGAACTGACTAGTCTTGTCAAGCTGTACTTATGACCTGCCAAATCCCACTTGCACGTCTCTGCGGTGGTGATGATGGCATTTTACTGTGGCACCGATTCGTATAGTCAAGTTGTACTTATCAGCTGCTTATCCCACTTGCACGTGTCAGCGTCGGTGTTGATGGAGGTCTGATCTCCTCTACTGTCGTACTCGGACTGGTGATTGAAGTGTAATTGAACGTACCAAATACCAGTGAGACTATGTGTGGTGCTAATGTTTTTTTAAAACAATTTTCGTATTTTTAAAGGATTGTTTATATCAAGATAATATGTGAGTAGTTTTTACAGGTAAATTAGATTTTCACCAGTACAGGATGTATTATATACGCATTTTGCTTGAGGTAATTATTTTCATGTACTGATGGTGTTTCTAAATTGGGACTGGTAGCAGCAGGCATAGCTTTGTTTTTTCAAAACGATTTTTTTTGAGTCGTTCACTGGTGTGTTTGTATTTTTATGCCTTTTGTACTGCCGACTGACATTTATCAGTACTGATGTACTACAAGAGTTTATATTTTTCCTTGGCATTTTTATTTTTTTTGCTGAGTTACTGGTTGACAGTAGCGTTTTGCGTCAGATATATCCAGATAAGTTTTTTCAAATTTATTTGTGACTGCATTCAAAAGGATTATCAAATGGTTTAAATAATAATGTCACTGCTTCAGTGGGCACAAATCAGAAATTATATCAGTACTGATGTGTACTCAGCCTTGTTCTGACGTCTGAGAGTTATCAGTACTGATGTACTACAAGAGTTTAAATTTTTCATTGACATATTGTTTTTCCTGAGTTACTGGTTCACAGTATCGTTTTGTGTCGGATATATCCAGATAAGTTTTTTCAAACGTATTTTGTGACTGCTCCAGCGGGCACAAATCAGAAACTAAAAAATAACTTTAGTTCTGATCGAGAGTAATCGATGTTAAAGCTCAATAAGTTTTGGTAACGACAGTGTTTGTGAAATGCTTCCTCATTGTGTGCTGATGCAACTGAGACTACAAGGTTATTTTTTAGTTGACACAGCAGGATAACCACTATGTATTGTTCAGTCTTGAGCTTCTCCTAACTGTCCCTAAATGTTGTGCCTTGCCGGCGCTCTTTCCAGGTTGAGCCTTGGCAGCTTCATCGTCAGTTTCAGTTTCCTCGCCTCCGACACTGTCATCTTCATTGTCTTCGTCTGATTGGCCATCATTCTCATCAAACTCTTCCTCTTCATCGTCTTCATTTGATTGCTTGGAACTCTGTACCTTTCCCTGTTTATGTTCAGCTCCACTGACCTCCTTGCCCACTTTGCACGTGCGGGCATTATGTCCATCAGTTCCGCCACACTTGCGGCAAGTGTAGCTGTTAGCTGTGTTGTCTCTATTGGTAGAAAGCTGGGTGGCTCCAATCTGCTTGTTCTTGTTGTCAGTGGCATCTGTGTGGAGTGGGCATGTGCGGTAGTTATGGTTGCTCACGATGTTGCAGAAACCGCATGCCCTTATCCCGAGGGGTTTGGAGTCCGGGTCAAATTCCACGCGCTTGATGGGGCATGGTGGCTTTTTGGCTGCTGCTTTCGCAGCTTTTGCTGCTTGCGTCTTGCTCTTCCTCCCCTTTGTGTTTGAGAATATTGGGGGTTTAATCACCCTTTCCTGTTGCTGTTGGTAGGATGTGCTATTGTCATGTCGTTCGCCTAAAGCACCATCAAACTCATGATCTCGCATGTGAGTTTGTCGGCGCTCTTGAGTGTGCACATGGGCAAGCTCCGGTTGCTGCTGCTCTTCTTCCTCGTTCTCAAACGGGTCAATAGATCCTAGATGGTTCATCTCGGATAACATTGTAGCAATATCCTGCTCAATGGCTTCATTGTCCGCGACACCTCCATTTTCAGCAAAATGCATGGCGTCGAGTTCTTGTTCAAGTTTGTCCATGACGACCCGCGACCTTGCCATTTGCTCTTGGCTTCTCAAGCTTTTTCTGTGCACCCTCATGTTCAGCGTCAGCAGTGAGCTTTCAATGCAGTATTGGGATGACTTGGTTGATGCTACTGTCCTCAAGTCATTTCTGTCAAATGTTGCTGGATGTTCGGGCGTTTGGTGTATCTCTTGAGTATGTATTTCTCTGGAACGCTGGTAGCCTTAATTGTCTGCATCATGCATAGGACATGCATGCAGAAAAGACTTGTATTTGTTTTTGGAAGAGGTGCATGTTTTTTGTCATTTCATTTGAACCAAAACTTTGCAAAAAAAGTAGTACAGTATGTAACATCTTTTTTGTACTCCTCACCTGTGTGGTCCCATAGCCTGCACTCGCACTCAGATGTTTCTCCCACGGGGTTTGCCACCACCTGGAACGCGTGCTGAGCCCATACAGACAGTTTTTGCGGGTGGTTGTAGCGCACTAGGTACTTTGTGGGCTCCTCCGTCTCTGTCGCCGTGAAGAGTGTGCTCAGTTTCAGCCTATCTCTAATCTCGCTGTACACAGCTCGTGTGTACAACTTTGCCATCTGGGTGTCAAACCCATAGTAGGTCAGCGTGTTTTGTTCCTTCTGCAGATGCAAGAATGATGACCAAATTGTTAGTTTTCTCGCAGGAAAAACTTCTAATAAAGTTTTTACTTTAGTAAACATGTTATTTTTTGTCTTACGACAAGTGATAGAGCTATACCCGGTTACCCATTGTCTCCTGGTTCTCTGTCTGCCTCCTGGTTTTGACGAACGAGTTTACCTGGCTGACAAACCGGTGTAGGTTATGTCTCTCATTTACGTAGTTCTTCTTGAGCACATAGTTCATGCTCTCACTTCGCTGTGTGGATGTCATTTTGGCGCAGAAAATTTCTTTGAAGTAGGCTGATATCCACTTCTCACGCTCATTCCACATGCCCACCATTGTGGCATCATCGTGGAGGTTGTACTTATCCATGAGTCTTTTCCAGGCATCCTCAAACTCAGTTGGCATGAGGGGCCAGTTGAGAATTGATGTGAATTCATCTTTAAGGTCCTCGTGCAGGAAATACAGGTACGCAAGGTGTTCCCTGTACTTCTTCATAATGTGCCAGCGGCATAGCTTATGTACTGTGTTCTTGAAAACATATGCGATCGCCAAAGACATTGTCGGGCATTGGTCTGGTAATGAGAAAATAGACTCTGAGTGGTCAGCAGATGGTTGTGCATATATACCAATAGAACTGACACAACATTTTTTTGTGTTAATTTACTTTTCGTTTTTGGAAGGGGGGTGGTGGTTGGGGGTGGTTTTAGCGGTTGTACCTGTGAGGATGCATGTAGGAGCCTTCCTTCTCATGCACCTTAAAAATGTCTTGAACAGCCACTTGAATGAATCTGCATCCTCATCTCTTATCAGGGCAAAACCAAAGAATGTAGTCTGTAAGTGGTTGTTAGTTTCGACAAACACCTCAAGTGGCATATGGTACTTGTTGGTCTTATATGTTGTGTCAAACGTTACGCAGTCCCCGAAGTCCTGATACGCCCCTCGGCAGCTTGCTTTCGCCCAGAATATGTTCTTAACTCTGTCGGACTCATCGAGTTGCATGTCACAGAAAAATTCCCTGTTTATAGCTTTCATCTCCCTAAAGAAGTTGACAGTCTTTAGGACATCGTCCACATCATCAATCCTTGAATTCTTTGCTTTCCTGCATATCAAAAGTTCATTGAAAAATGCATGTTGAACTGGCGTAAAAGGTCATGCGTTGCGTGATATGTTTGTACTGACAGAGGAAAAAAGACGGAGGTGGTTTATGGGAGGAGAACAAGTTTGTACTTACAGGTTAATCACGTCTTTGGCATTCATTTCGAGGAAGTAGCTACCAGGGTCATCACCGCCCAGTATGCTCATGATTTGCGCGTGTTCAACGCCTTTGAATTGCAGGTACTTGACGTACTCTAAGATTGTTTTGTCAAAGTTTTTATGGGAGTGCAAGAAGACAAGCGTTTCTGCGGTGAGCTGTAGCCTGTGGTTGTGTTCCCAGACTATCTCTTTTACGACAAATGTTCCATCCTTTTCCTTCTTCAGCCTCATTTTAGCCCCATAGTTAGTTTTGGCTGTCGTCTTGTTACGCTGTCTATTTGCTTCAGACACCTTTGATTCATAAACTCCATGGCACGTGCAATAAAGGTAGGCTTTGGTCTTACACTTGGGGCCTTCCCTGACAGCAAAACCAGCGTGCTTTGCATATACGTTGTAGAAGTTCTTAGTTTCTCCGAAAGTTTCAAACCTCATGTCTAGCCTTGGCAGAACATAAGCTTCAATATCACGTGGCTGCACACAACAGTGACCAAACAAAAATGTTAGTTGGGGTGGTCACAGCACCATGGTATGGACTGTGCTTGTATTTTTTTTCTATATGGATACTTACATGTGTATAGCTCTGCGCTGCCTCTGGTGTTTGTTGTTCTCCCTGGTTTATGGGCGCCGGTGGTGTCACCCTTGGCACATGCAGCAATGCATCTCTTGGAGGGAGCAACATTGATGAAGATCTCCGTCTCTCGTTGTACGGCTGTCTCCCCTCAGATTCATTGTGAGGTTGCTCCTGTCTATATGGCTCATATCTTGTAACTTTGAACCTGCTAGATTGGCCAAAATTTATGTCTTTTTCCCCGGGTCTTCCCGTCGCAACTGCTCTTGCAGCATGGATGATTGATGTTGACGGAGCGACTGGTGGAAGCCTTGTTGCAACCCATCCACGGCTTCCTGTCCTTGGCTTTTTGCATGCGCTGGGGAAGGAAAACATTTGTTGTTGGTGATATTGTTGGCCTTGTTGCAACCCAGCAACGGCAAAGCTTGCATTCCCAGATATTGGTGTTTGCTGTATAGAAGAACCTATCCGTGCTTCTGATGTTTGCGGTGTATCTTCAAATCTGCCTGTACTGTTGAAATATCCAGGCGGTATTTCTGGTGTTACCCAACCAGGTGGTGCCCCATATCTGTCTGGCTCATGAAATGCTTGCTGCGTGCGCCACCTTGCATGCTTCTGCAAAAAACATTCAACAGTTTTGAGATTAATCTGGTTCGTTCTCAGTCGAACTGATGAACGTTGATGTTCAAACATGGATGTACTGATGTACTGTTTCTTCTACGACTTATGCAACTACACTAGAAGTACTCCTAGTTTATGTATCATTGAACTTACTGTGTAACTGTGACACTCTCTTATCACTATCTACTTGGACTGACGCATATGTTTTATGTCTTTTTACTTGAACTGAAGATAGCATATTAGATGCACTGACAGTAACCTCGACATCCTAATCGTGCATCAATGCATCTACATTACAAGTACTGCCAGTTTATGCATCACTGAACTTACTGTGTAGCAATTTTATATTATTATTTTCAGTAACAGTTTTTTTACTCATTTGAACTGACGCAACTACATGACTTGTACTCTTAGAAATAACAACATACAACTTTTCAGTGGTAGCTGGACCTTTGTCACTATCTACCTGGACCGACGCATATGTTTAAGTCTTTTTAACTTGAACTGAAGATAGCATATTAGATGCACTAACAGTAACCTCGACATCCTAATCGTGCATCAATGCATCTAAATTACAAGTACTGCTAGCTTATGTATCACTGAACTTACTGTGTAGCAATTTTATAAAAAAAATTCGGTAACAGTTTTGTTACTCGTTCGAACTGATGCAATTACATGACTTGTACTCTTAGAAATAGCAACATACAACTTTTCAGTGGTAGCTGAACCTTTGTCACTATCTACTTGGACTGACGCATATGTTTTAAGTTTTTTTACTTGAACTGAAGATAGCATATTAGATGCACTGATAGTAACCTTGACATGCTAATTGTGCATCAAGTGCCAGGGGTGTAAACGAACTGATGCAAGCATTTGCAATGTACTGACGCAGCACAGATGCATCACACAATTTTGTACTCATGAACCTAATAATGTAACATGTAGGCAGAGCATAGCAGCACAGATAAACTGATGAACTGATAAATTGACAGAAACATGGTACCTATCTTCATTCAAACCTAGATCTCAAAAACTTGGTGTTGCTAGTAATGTGTGTGGGAAGGATTCATCACCTGCATGTTGTTGCATGTGACACCATCTTCGTTTCGTTGGCGGCGTATTGGCAAGAACTTGGAAGGTGGAGCCATTGTTGTTGGGGAGACGACCGTGCTTGTGGTGGAGCTCTGTCGATGAGGTCCGTCGAGGGGTGGGGGCAGGAGGCGTGGATCATGGCCCAGGCGAATCTCCGGCGCCCGGCGGCGGGGAGGCACGCAGGGAAGCTCCTGCACCAGGCGGCGGGTAGGCGAGTGGAGAGGCTCCTGCACCAGACGGAGGGAGGCGTGCAGGGAGGCTCTGGCGCCCGGCAGCGGGGAAGCGCGCGGGGAGGCTCCGCCGCCCGGCGGTGGGGAGGTGCGCGGGGATGCTCCGGCGCCGGACGAGGTGACCGATGGTGGCGGCGGTCGGGCCGGCAGCATGGCTAGATGGCGGCCCGTCGGGGAGGAGTGGTGGCTGTGGATCGGGGGACGGTGATGCAAACTCGCCGTCGGCGGGTCACGGCGCCGCGGGCTCCCTCGCTCCGGCTGCCGCCGTCGCTCGCTCGCCCGCGACGGCTGCCTCCGGCAGTAGGAAGTGGGTCGGATTGGGGCTGGGTCGATCGTGGACGCGTCGCGCCTTATAGGGGGCAAGGGTAACAGAATAATATTCTGTTACCGGTAACAGAATAATATATATATAGGGCTGGACTATTTTGTTACCCATAACAGAATATTATTCTGTTACCCCCCTCCCCTTATAGGCGTGACGCGCACAACACCGTTGGATCCCCCCGACCCCAACGCGCCTTCTTCCACCGGAGGCTAGCATCGTGGGCGAGTGAGCGACGGCGGCAGCCGGAGCGAGGGAGCCCTCGGCACCGTGATTGGCCGGCGACGGATCCGCTGCCGCCTCCTCCTTCCTTCTGTCGCCGGATCCAGCAACGGGGTCGTGATCCCCGCCTCCTGCCTCCCTCCGTCGCCGGATTAATCGACAGGTCCGTGATCCCTGTCTCCTGCATAACTCTGTCGCGGGATCCATCGTCGGGGTCGTGATCCCCGCCTCCTATCTCCCTCCGCCGCAGGATCCATCGATAGGGCCGTGATCCTCGCCTCCTGCCAAAAGGTTATCCATCGACAGAAATTCAAATTGTAAAGTTCAAGCAAAAAAAGAAACCCCAAGAAAATCCTGCTTAGTAAGTACCTCAGTACAAGTCATAAAATGAGAGAAGTTCAGAACAACGTTGTCAAAAAAATGTTGAGTGAAAAAAAACAAAACAAACACATTTTCTTTTTGAATAAAATATCATTCAGTTCGATGATACAAACCATACAAGTACAGGGGCGACGATACAGTAAACCGTTGAAAACTTACGAGAAAAAAATTACCCAAAAAACAAAGCAAAGTCTAGTTACTGAAAACACGCTTAGTACAGACCCATACAAGCATCAGTACAAGTACCCTTTTCGGAACCATTCAAAATTACTCTACAAAAAATAGCTCAGTACAAACATACACATATATCAGTACGACTACTCTATTTTCCACACGAGAAAACAGCAGGATCCGTCATGCCGTATTCAAAATTACTCTTAAACGGTTGCGAAGTAGAGAAAACTTTCAACATGTCTAAGTTTCGCATTTTCGATAACTATCCAACGATATATTATTTGCCATATTTCAACAAACTTTTTAAAAAAATCACGTTCAAAATCAAATTTCACTGTATTCTGTTTTTAAACCGTAAGGAATTATAAAAACATTTCTATACGAAAAAGTTGCGCATTTTTCGTAGCTTTCCAACGCCGTATCATTTGCGTTAATCCAACAAATCATTTGCAAAAAATCGCGAAAATACATTTCACCCAGAATTTTACTGTTTTTCAAATTACTTTTAAATCATATAGAATTAGAAAAAACAATACATATATGAAAGATGCGGATTTTCACTAGCTTTCCAACGCCATCTTATTTGCTCAATTCCGACAAACCGTTTAAAAGTTGAGTCCAAAATACGATTCACGTTTTCGATTTTAAAGAAATGGTTTTTTCAAAACTGCTCTTAAACCATAATAATTTTGCAAAAACGTTCAATATACTTGAAATATGGTTGTCAAGAGCTTTCCAACGATGTATTACAGGCCCCTTTCCGACAAAAAAATTACAAAAAGTTTTTGAACTAAAGAAGACGATCTTTTAAACACAACTGAAAGCATCAGTTCAACCGCTTCGAAAACACCAGTACAACCACCTAAAACCATCAGTTTGAAAAGGGTAACAGAATAATATTCTGTTACGCGTAACAGAATAGCCCAGATGTATGTATATATATATATATATATATATATATATATATATATATATATATATATATATATAGCCGCACAGGAGACACAATAATACTTTTAGGCAAAAAGTATAAATATAGCCTTGTAACCACAATAACATTGTTTTTACAATGATTCGATCTAGCACTCGAATAAGACATTCTTCGAGCACTGCGCCTGTATTAACTGGGCACCTTCTATTACCTGCACCAAGTAGTGCTCGTCCGGATATTGGCCTCCCGCCATATTCTGGGTCGCTACAACGGTGGCCTCCATATCTGTCCAATATGCTTTAACACGGGCAAGAGCCATTCGTGCACCCTCTATGCACGCCGACCTCCTCATGGCATCGATTTGAGGCACGGCCCCAAGGAATTGTTGCACCAGACCAAAGTAACTGTCCGGCTTAGGCCCCTTCGGTCAAATATGGTCTATTACAGACTGCATTGCAAGCCTCGGGCAGCCTATGAAGCTCCACTACAGCAGCCATCTTCTCACTTAATGGCAGCGGGCGCGTGGGAGCACTGAATTGCGACCAGAAAACCTTCTCCACTTCTTTATCACCTTGATCCTTGAAAAACTTGGTTGCATCAGCTGTACTCTTCACCAAATCTGCATACGCGTCTGCAGGACTCCAGCGTCCATCCAGGGGAGCATACATCGGATCCAAAAACTTCGTCCGCAGTAAGTAGGAGCCCCCAGCCGCAATTTTACCGCCCTGTTGAAGCTCCTCCCGCACACCCCTGACCTCGGTCCGCATCTCCTTGGTGGGATTAAGTGCCTTGTTCAAGTCGGCCGAACTAGCCTTATTCTCCTTTTCAAGGAGTTCATACCGGTCGGCGGCATTTTTCAACTCCACAGCCATTTTGGCTATCTTTTCCTCGCTTCGATGATGAGCAGCCTGTTTGGCTCTCAATTCTTCGGCCGCCTTTAGGGCAGCCGCACTGCTAACCCGAGCTTGTTCCTTGGCCTAGGCAAGTTCCGCCCTCAGGGCTTCCATGGCAGCAGCACCATCTGCAGTCCAAGCATATTGCATTAATATTATGCCCCTCTCATATTTTCCCATACAACATAATAAGGAAAACAGAGCAGATACCTTGTGACTCGTCCAGCCGCTCGTTCACTAGCGTGATATCAGCATCAATAGATCCAATCTGCCTCCTTAGCTCAGCAACTTCAACGGACTGGTCGGCTGCCGGACCCTTAGATACTTGCGCATTTGCACAGCACAATCATTACTATATGATCCCCCGTTTGCCACCTAGAGCGGGCAACCAGAGTCTCAGGGGCTACTATCCATACGGAGCACAGCTAGCGCGTGCCTCACAGCCAAAAAATAGTGTATTTTTCATTACATACCTCAAAGCCTCTGAGCAGGCTCGTAAATGCTTCATTCAAACCGCTTGTGGCGGATGAAATCTTCTTGAGCACCGCGCTCATTAATGAGTGGTGCTCCTCTGAGAGCACAGCTCGCTCGAGAAAGCCTGTCAGTATGTCCGGTCGGACATCGAACTGTGCCGGACCCTTCTCATTGCCCCCCGTGGGAGCCAAACGCTCCGGGCTCAGGGCGGCTGACGTATTAGCTTCCGGCTTCGGCAGATCCGGACTCCTCCGTGACGGCACCTTGGTGTCGCCCGCTTCATGAGGCGGAGAGGTGGGTGGGGTCTCGCTCTCCATCATCTCCGGAGGAAGATCCCCCGAAGACGAACTCTGTTGAGAAGAGCTGCTAGCCGGACTACTAAAGGCGAATCCTGGTTAATGATCTCGGAGAAACGCAGTACCTTCGAATTAACGATAAACTTATAGCTTGGTTGAGGGCTGGCCCATTGGCGGGCATAACGCGATGAGGGTGCCTGTCGGGGCGGAGCCCCCTGGTGATACCTTTTTCCCGGGTTTGGGCATCTCCGCCTCCAAGTCTTTGGAGACGGTCCTTTTCTTCCCGCGCGGGGAGGAGGCTTTAGACTCCCCTTCCCGACTATCCTCCTCAAGGGAGGTAACAATTCCCTCGGTTCGGATGCGTAGCGTGTGAAGTTTGTTTTATTTGTTCTTCCCCTTGTCTTTCCCTCAGGGCATTTTGCTGAGCACCCGGTCAAGCATCTTGGAAATACTGGGACTAGGCGAGCCTTCGGGAAGTGGCACTGGACACCTGATTCTCTCCGCTTTGCTGAGCCATTCCTGACCACGGATGATTTTCAGAATAACAACTATGACAAATATAAAACAAAGTGTCTGGTATCAAGGTTACTTACTTGGGTATCTAGGCGATTGCAGCTTAGGCCCGCATCCTCGGTGGTGTCCGGACACTCTACTTGTGGTCCGAAGAATAATTTACACATCCCTTCGAGCTTCATGCTGAAGAAGTGCTTAACAGTCCGGGGACCCTCTGGATTGAACTCCCACATCCGGAGAGGCCGGCGTTGGCACGACAACATCCGTCGGATTAACATCACTTGAATTATGCTGACAAGGTTAATGTCCCTCTCAAGAAGCTCCCGGATGCAGCTCTGCGGTACTGGTACTTTGCCAGTGGGCCCCCAATTCCGTCCTACGTCAGTCCAAGACGCCAATTGTGACGGGGGGCCCGAGCGGAACTCGGGGGCGGCTACCCACTTTGTACCTCTGGGAGTCGTAAAATAAAACCACCTCCATTGCCATACATCGGATACTTCTGGGAAAGAACCCTCTGGCCATGGGGCATGGGCGTTCCTGCTTATTATGGCACCTCCGCACTCCACATGTCGCCCCTCGATCATCTTCGGCTTCACTATAAGGTCTTGAGCCATAAGCCGAAGTGTGGAGTGACGTGGAGAAAAGCCTCGCACACAATGATGAACGACGAGATATGGAGGGTAGCGTCTGGAGCTAGATCATGAAAATCCAAACCGTAATAGAACATGAGCCCCCTCACAAAGGGATCGAGGGTGAGGCCCAAGCCACGGAGGAAGTGAGGAATAAACACGACGCTCTCATTGGGCTCTAGTGTAGGGATGACCTGCCCTGGAGCAGGAAGCCTGTGCTGGATGTCGGCGGTCAGATATCCGACCTCCCTAAGCCTCGCAATGTCCTCCTCTTGGATTGAGGAGGCCACCCACCGGCCTTGAGGGTTGGATCCAGACATATTGGAGGATCTGGGGTGTTGGAGCTTAGGTCTCGGGTGTTAGAACTCGAGGTGCGAGAAGGCGCGAGAGAGGTGGAAAAGAGGCATAGGCCTCGGCCCCTTTATAAAGAGGGTAAATTTCAAGAGTCCTCAGCGTGACTGCTTGAGGCTTATCTAAAAACACACGGAGTCATGCCAACGGTCGTCATGGGGTTACGCACGCCCATATTGATGGAAGATCCCGTAACACTACACCACGACACTTTATTCCCTACTGATGTGTGTTGGCAAAAGTCATTTTCGCCGACCGATAGTTAGTTGAAAAAACTTCTAAGTGATAGTTGGTTGGGAAAACATTTGTGCTCCAAGAGACGGTCGGTCGGGAATACAAAAGTCTCTGCTGTCGAATAGTCGGTCGGGAAAGATCGTATCCTCATCTAGCGATCGGTCGGCAAATAACGCCGACCAATAGCAGGTGGTAAATGGGCCTACGCGCGCGGGCGAAAACATGTTAGCACGGCCCAGCCCGCGATTTTTTCTTTTTTCTCTCAAAACCTAGAACTGCCCAAGGCGCCTCACTCAATCCCCTTTCTCCCTCGTCTCAATCCACCCTCTCTCGTACGGCGCCGCCTAGGGTTGCGACTCACGCCGCTGTCGATGGTCATCGCAGGGGCCATCCCTCCTTCCACCACCAGCCATCCCAGTCGCGAGCGACCACCTCCCCCTCTTTCCCATGGTGCCACTGGCCCAACCAATGCCCAGCTCCCTCTCCCCACCTTTCCATGACAGCAGATCTGAGGGGGCCAAGGGCCCTTCGCTCCCGGTGGTCTGAAGCGAGGCAGGCGGACTCTGCTTCCTCGGCGTCCAGCGAACTAGGAACAAGGCGGCAGGTGTCCCCATCTCTCCCATCTACTTTCGGTGAGCACGAGTAGCCACCCATGGCGGCAACAAATGAGTTAGATCTTTCTCCCTCGTATGATCTCCCTCCTCTCCTCTCCTCTCCTCTCTGCCTGTAGTATGCAGATTTCAATTCCCAGCGATGGACCCAGGCACCACATTGGCCAAGCAATTTTATCTTAAGTAAACTAACTCTGCTTTGATTCATGGATTGGTTTTGCTATTAGCAGTAGTGTTTCCTTCTTTCAGCATGTTATCCATTCAATATCTATTTTACCTGTGTGAATCCTTTGTTTCAGACCCGAAATGTTTCCTCAAAATGAATAGTTTGTGCCATGTCAATCATTGCTGCTATCCTCTGAATAATTCGTGATTGATCTGTTATTCAATGCCATTTAGTGGGCATGTGTCAACTTATAAGTTTACAAATACGTGAAACATTTCTCCTCTTGTTATTGTACTTAGCTTCCCACTGATGACAGGAAGAAGAAGGCCGTTCACAAGACCACGACCACTGATGACAAGAGGCTTCAAAGGACCTTGAAAAGGGTAGGAGCGAACACCATTCTTTGTATCGAAGAGCTCAGCATTGTGTGCATTCGCACACATGCTGAATCAATAGGATCAAAATGACGATGCCTAAGGATACTAACGAATATTGCCAATGGAAAGCATCCATAATGCAAGCAGACAAGTATTGCAGAGCAATAAGCTATTAAGGATTTTTGGAGGATCAAATAGTATTTCGAAGACCATTGTGAAACACATGAACAACTGGGGGATGAGCGGATACTCGATAAGTGCGAGAATTATCCATAGGGGTATTCAGGTGACAAGGAACAGCAAGGCGATAAGCTCAAAGGATTATCGAGACAACGACGAGTGTTTCGAGGTATCTGGTAATAACAAGACCAATTGGGGATGAATGTAAGAATAACAACTGCAAGTAGTTATCCATAAGGGTTGACGGTGGAAGGGGAATTGCAAATGCGATGAACATAAGTTCTCGGGTTAACAACGGAGAGTATCTTCAGGGTCTTCACGTGCCGCAGACGATCATCATTAATAAGGGGCTCTCCGGGTGAAAGTGATAACGAGATCCTAATGTTAGATTTAGCAAAAATCATTTAACCCGAATAGAATAGAAATAAGAGTCCCAGAGTATAGGTCGAGGAATAAAAGATCCTAATACCACCCAATGGTGACGTGGGCCCGTAAGGCACACAGCCAAGTTAGTAAAAGTTTTGCAATGGCTAGACTCAACTTCGGCCAAGGAGTTGGAAAGGGGATTCCTACAGGCAGTCGGCTCTGATACCAACTTGTGACGCCCCCGATTCAATCGTACACTAAGCAAATGTGTACGATCAAGATCAGGGACTCACGGGAAGATATCACAACACAACTCTACAAATAAAATAAGTCATACAAGCATCATAATACAAGCTAGGGGCCTCGAGGGCTCGAATACAAGTGCTCGATCATAGACGAGTCAGCGGAAACAACAATATCTGAGTACAGACATAAGTTAAACAAGTTTGCCTTAAGAAGGCTAGCACAAACTGGGATACAGATCGAAAGAGGTGCAGGCCTCCTGCCTGGGATCCTCCTAACTACTCCTGGACGTCGTCAGCGGGCTGCACGTAGTAGGGGCACCTCCGGTGTAGTAGGGGTCGTCGTCGACGGTGGCGTCTGGCTCCTGAACTCTAGCATCTGGTTGTGACAACCAGAAAGAAAGGAAAAGGGGAAAAAGGGGGGAGAAAGCAACCGTGAGTACTCATCCAAAGTACTCGCAAGCAAGGAACTACACTACATATGCATGGGTATATGTGTAAGGAGGCCATATCAGTGGACTGAACTGCAGAATGCCAGAATAAGAGGGGGATAGCTAATCCTGTCGAAGACTACGCTTCTGGCAGCCTCCGTCTTGCAGCATGTAGAAGAGAGTAGATTGAAGTCCTCCAAGTAGCATCTTCAAGTAGCATCTCCAAGCAGCATCTCCAAGTAGCATCGCATAGCATAACCCTACCCGGCGATCCTCCTCTCGTCGCCCTGTAGAAAAGCGATCACCGGGTTGTCTGTGGAACTTGGAAGGGTGTGTTTTATTAAGTATCCGGTTCTAGTTGTCATAAGGTCAAGGTACAACTCCAAGTCGTCCTGTTACCGAAGATCACGGCTATTCGAATAGATTAACTTCCCTGCAGGGGTGCACCACATAGCCCAACACGCTTGATCCCATTTGGCCGGACACACTTTCCTGGGTCATGCCCGGCCGCGGAAGATCAACACGTCGCAGCCCCACCTAGGCAAAACAGAGAGGCCAGCACGCCGGTCTAAACCTAAGCGCACAGGGGTCTGGGCCCATCGCCCATAGCACACCTGCACGTTGCGTGGGCGGCCGGAAGCAGAACAAGCCCCCTTAATACAAGAGCAGGCTTACGTTCCAATCCGGCGCGCGCCGCTCCGTCGCTGACGTCTGAAGTGCTTCGGCTGATACCACGACGCCGGGATACCCATAACTACTCCCGCGTAGATGGTTAGTGCGTATAGGCTCGTAGCCGACTCAGATCAAATACCAAGATCTCGTTAAGCGTGTTAAGTATCCGCGAACGCCGAACAGGGCCAGGCCCACCTGTCTCCTAGGTGGTCTCAACCTGCCCTGTCGCTCCGCCACAAAGTAACCGTCGGGGACCGTCGGGAACCCAGGCCCACCTCTACCAGAATGGAGCCACCTGCCCCTTCAGCCCCCATCTCCGAACAGTATCACAGGTAATGTAACTGTGTAAAGTATATAGTATACGCCCGTGATCACCTCCCAAAGTGATCACAGCCCAGTAGTATAGCATGGCAGACGGACAAGAGTGTAGGGCCACTGATGGAACACTAGCATCCTATACTAAGCATTTAGGATTGCGGGTAAGGTATCAATGACTGTAGCAGCAATGACAGGCTATGCATCAGAATAGGATTAACGGAAAGCAGTAACATGCTACGCTAGTCTAATGCAAGCAGTATAGAGAAGAGTAGGCGATATCTGGTGATCAAGGGGGGGGGCTTGCCTGGTTGCTCTGGCAAGAAGGAGGGGTCGTCAACTCCGTAGTCGAACTGGGCAGCAGCAGCGTCGGTCTCGGAGTCTACCGGAAAGGAGTAACGGAGGGGGAACACAATAAATAACAGAGCAATCAAATGTAACACAAAGCAAGACGCGGCAATACGTTGTGCTAGGGGTGTCCTAACGTAGGGATGGGCGATACCGGTGAAGGGGGAAACATCCGGGAAAGTATCCCCGGGGTTTCGCGTTTTCGGACAGATGAACCGGAGGGGGAAAGTTGCGTGTTTGGTATGTTAGAGGTGTGTGGTGGACGAACGGGCTGCGTATCCGGGTTCGTCTCGTCGTTCTGAGCAACTTTCATGTAGAAAGTATTTTCATCCGAGTTACGGATTAAAAGATATGATTTTCTAAAGATTTAAATCATTTTCTGATTTTATTTATTCATTTAAATCCAACCTTATCCAAAACAGTGTTTGCTGACGTCATCATGACGTCACCATGACGTCAGCAGTCAACAGGGGCGTTGACTGGTCAAACTAACGTGTGGGTCCAGCGGGGCCCACCTGTCATACCCTGTTTAGGCTAATCAGGTTTTAGCTAAACTAATCACAGTTTAATTAGACTAATTAGTTAATTTGATTAATCTAATTATGATTAATTAACTTAATTAATT
>NC_041383.1:93008624-93016732 GCF_002162155.2 Triticum dicoccoides
GGAGGGACGCGTAGGGTCTCGGGAGCGAGCTCGGGGGAGGTTGGGGAGGCCGTCGGGGACGAGCGGGCGACGGGGAGCAGGCCGGCGGGGTAGGAGCTCCGGGCGGCGGCGTCGTTCCACGGCGAGGAGGACGGGGGCAACATGCTCGGTGGAGGTCGGGGAGGTCGATGGGGACGAGCGGCGGAGAGGAGCAGTCCGGTGGGGAAGGGGAAGCAGGCCGGCGAGGGAGCTCCGGTCGCCGGCGCGTCTAGGCGGCAACGGGCAGGCGAGGGAGAAGGGCGAGGTCGTCGCGGCGACGGGCGACGGGGTCGGGGGGTTTGCCCCGGTCCAGATCCAACCGAGAGAGGGAGGAGGAGGCCGGGAGGTGCTGGGCCGGCGAGATGGCGTCGCGGAGGAGGATGGAGGCGCGGTGGGTGTGGCGATGGGAGGCGTCAGGAGCGCGGGATCGATCCCGATCCAGATCGGATCGGGAGGGGGGAGTGGCGACGTGGGGCTAGGGTTTCGGGCATCCAGGGGGAAGTAGAGGGCGCCGTTGGGCCGGCCTGGTTGGCCCAGAGGCCAGCTGGGCTGTGGCCCAGTGGGGGGTTCTTTCTCTCTCTTATTCTTCTTCTTTTTTTCTTTTTTTTCCTTTTCTTTTATTTATTCCTTTCGGTTTTATTAAATTATTAATTTATTTCAATTTTGAAGAATGTGAGAACAACACCTAAATATGGTATGTTAAAGATACCACTGCCACATTAATTTGGACAGCTAAATAAAATAGTTCAATATTTTACAAAATACAAAAGGCATTTAATTACTTTCTTTTGCTGTTGTTTTATTTTCTTTTAAGCATTTAAACTTTTTATAAAAATGTGGTTTCATCACCATAATTACCTATGTATTATTTGGTTCACTCCGAACATTTAAATTTTAATGTTTGAAAACTTTTATTGTTTGCTCGATTTTGAATTTGAAATTCGAACTAGGTTCCGAACTAACGCGAGTTTATCCACAGTAACCGAGGTGACGTGGCATCATTAGCGGGGATTACTGTAGCTTAATTACCCGGGCGTCACAATTCTCCTCCACTACAAGAAATCTCGTCCCGAGATTTAAGAGGGGAGTAAGGGGGAAGTTCTGGTTATTCTAATGGATCTTCTCGAAGAAGTTAATCCCTTTCGTTGATGTCTTCAATTCTTTATTCCAAAGCATCATGATGAAGTTGTCGTCCTTTCTTCGGGGAACTCCATCGTACTTACGAATAGGTACGGGGCAGCTCTACAATGATAGGATGTTATAAGGGAAATTCATCTGGGGGTATCCCAAGAATGAACATATGAGTATCTCTCGAGTTGAACAAATGACACACATCGAGAGCAAAGTAAGACGGTGTAATAAGAAGTTTCAAGCGGATAGGCAATCATTCATTGCCTGAAGCAGAGTGCGAAAGGGGTTCAGAGCAACGGGAATAAGTATTGTGTCCGATACCAGAATAGATCAACAGGCAAGTGGCCCGTGAATTATATACAAAGTCAAGCACGAGGAATAACTTTGACATCAGGTTGTACAGGAGAGTCAGGTTTCGATCCTGTGGAATTGTGGGTTATGGGCCCACCATGTGGGTTAAAAGTAGGAGGGCGGTGATGTCTTGCACGATCATGCAAGTAAGGCATGTCAGAGGTTAGCCTGCCAGTTATATGTCAGCAACTACATCGGTACCAAGGTGAGGGACAAGGAGAACCATTTTCCTGCTCGTTGAAACGAGCCGGACCAATAGGCAAAGTTCTCGTCCATCGGTGGTTACTGAAATGTCATCAACAATAGTAACAGGGTCTTACTGACAGAGTTGTACACCGAGGTGTTTACATAAGCAGGAGAATAATATTGCTTAGATTATATAGACCTCAAGAAAGGTTAAACCAACCAATGGAAAGAAAAATAAGATTATCAGATTAAACAGAACAATGAAAAGGAAAATGTGTTTAAACACATATATCAGGGGGTATATCCTTCCCAAGGGCAAGCAACGCATGATATTCATGACGGGATATAACGTAGAAAACCCCTTTAGGAAAGGGAAGAGAAATTTTCACGACATTACCCATACAACGGTGTTTGGATAATTGATAAATAAAATTTAGCATCGTGCTTCAAATGTTCCTGTTGAAAATCGGAGTACCATTGACATGCTTCGAGATAGCATTGACATGGTCTTCGGGTGAAGATCAGACTTTGGAAACACGAAGGATCCATCAGGAATAACTTGTAGAATAAGTCTTACAATTTCCTCATGGAAGAATGGCTAAACTTGCTAAAAAGGATACTACAACAATAGGTCCTCCACCCAGGGGGGGGGGTGCTAGGCATGACAACATGTTACCAGGTCATCAAAGGACCAACATCATAACTCTTGGAAAGTTGTCCCTACCATCATATCTGACCGAGATTCAGATCCGATTGGTGTCATGATACCTCAAGCTCACGATGCTTGAGGAGAAAAGGTGCGATACAAATTGACGAGATGACATCGAAGATTCTCGGGAGATGAACCATGGAAGCCAGTTCCGAAACAAGAGTTCATCGGTAAACCAATGAGAGGATGAGGAGGTGGCTGGTGGAATCAGCGACAATTCATCGAGATTAACAAAAGATGGATTTCCACAATTATGTGAACAAAGAGATAACATTTGTCAGATCAAATGGTATAATGATGTATGCTTGAGGAAAACATACACAATTAAACATTGGTTGAAAGGTGCACCCGAAATATGGGTTGGGTTGCACAACCAATGTCAGAATGGTGATTCAATAGTCAATAGCCTAAGAATGAACTTTCGACCATTAACTTCAAAAAAATTTAGGGTTGCTAGAAGGAAAGAATCCAAACAACACCGTTCACTTGTTGGAATTAACACGGGGACCAAGAAATGAACGAAGATGGCAAGAAGCATTTTGTTATCAAGAATTCTTAAGAGGTGGTGAAATTCCCACCACATTCTTGACAAAAAGAGATGGTAATACTTCCGAGGTAAGGAAGATCAAATGCTGGGTAGCAAGGAACTCAAGGTACAACACCAAGCATGAACAAGCTTGTGTTGGTGGGAAGGCCATAAGGTGGTCGATGATAATACAATTCATCAAGGGCAAGGATGGTATTTCTCATCATGAATTCAATTGATATCATGGATGAGCTCAGAATGTTGATGATCACGACACCTTTGTCGCGAGAGTTCATGAAGATGTAATCGATCGGCGACGACATCAAGTCCAAGTAATGATGAAGTGAAAGGTTATTGGAACCAAGGGTACGACACAAACTCGAAACCAAGCTTGCTGTTCAAGGCGAAATGATATGACGATGAGGACCGACGTAAGGTTAGTTCATCGTCGAAAATTGTGCTCCGAGAAGAAGGACCGGGTAGCACAGTTAAAATCATCACGACAATGATATAGCCAAACAGGCTAGGAATGGCGTGATCGGGTACAAACTCGTACTTATAGAAGCTTACTGAAGAGTTGTTGAACCGTAGAGCGGACTCGGTTCAGTTATCGGCGTCTTTGAGTGTTCAATAACTCCGAGCCCATGAAAAATTGTAATCGGTGAGTATGTAGTACTTGATGAAGAACTCATAAGAAATTATGCAGTTCCAAGATAATCTCGAGATACCAGGTGGTAATACTCGACGACAGATCAAACTAGAAGTTGAACTGGGGTATTGCTCTATAGAAGACAAGTGCTTAAACTTGCACAGGACATGATATTTAAAGGAGAACATGGTCAGAACCACGATTGCAAAAAGGCCAGATCTCAGATATAAGATGAACTTATACCAAGGGAATAATTGATTTTAAAAGAAGCTTCGATGAGAAGATGTACATCGTGTCCATGGGCATGAACACAAAGTTCAAGGTCGACTCCCACTTCTCCAATGCACAACCTTTCATTCACTTCTCGCACTCAATAAAGTTGTAGTTTTGAAATTTTATCTGGCAAAATACCAGAAGAGTACGACTCGTGAAAACTTTCGAGTTCTCACCCATTAAGGAAGGCATAGGTTCAACCCATCGGGGCATCTTATAATCATATACCAGAATCTTTAGAAGTAATTAACTCAAGCTCGAAGACAGAGCATGGTTAAGAAAGCAGAGGATACAATTTACCAAAGGCATTATGTATCAGAGGAAAGGCTCACAAGGTTATTGAATATGAAGGGCGTTGTCAGATAAAATCCAACAAAGGATTTGGTGGTCCACAAGGGATCTGACGTGAGCATCGGTACTCAACCAGAGGAAGAAGAATGCACGGGCATCATATTATAGAACATCGGAATGATTCGATGCTTAGATAATAAAGGAATTTCGATTTCCAAAACAAAGGATCAAAAGCAATGCTCTGAGTAGGGATGGATAAGTTGAATATACCAGAGGCACAATTGACGACAAATAGTTTGGTCGAGAACCAGCTCATGTTCAAAAATGATGTCTGAGCCGGAAGGATAATTTAGAAGGGTTGATAGATGATTGTGTGCATTCGCACACATGCTGAATCAATAGGATCAAAATGACGATGCCTAAGGATACTAACGAATATTGCCAATGGAAAGCATCCATAATGCAAGCAGACAAGTATTGCAGAGCAATAAGCTATTAAGGATTTTTGGAGCATCAAATAGTATTTCGAAGACCATTGTGAAACACATGAACAACTGGGGGATGAGCGGATACTCGATAAGTGCGAGAATTATCCATAGGGGTATTCAGGTGACAAGGAACAGCAAGGCGATAAGCTCAAAGGATTATCGAGACAACGACGAGTGTTTCGAGGTATCTGGTAATAACAAGACCAATTGGGGATGAATGTAAGAATAACAACTGCAAGTAGTTATCCATAAGGGTTGACGGTGGAAGGGGAATTGCAAATGCGATGAACATAAGTTCTCGGGTTAACAACGGAGAGTATCTTCAGGGTCTTCACGTGCCGCAGACGATCATCATTAATAAGGGGCTCTCCGGGTGAAAGTGATAACGAGATCCTAATGTTAGATTTAGCAAAAATCATTTAACCCGAATAGAATAGAAATAAGAGTCCCAGAGTATAGGTCGAGGAATAAAAGATCCTAATACCACCCAATGGCGACGTGGGCCCGTAAGGCACACAGCCAAGTTAGTAAAAGTTTTGCAATGGCTAGACTCAACTTCGGCCAAGGAGTTGGAAAGGGGATTCCTACAGGCAGTCGGCTCTGATACCAACTTGTGACGCCCCCGATTCAATCGTACACTAAGCAAATGTGTACGATCAAGATCAGGGACTCACGGGAAGATATCACAACACAACTCTACAAATAAAATAAGTCATACAAGCATCATAATACAAGCCAGGGGCCTCGAGGGCTCGAATACAAGTGCTCGATCATAGACGAGTCAGCGGAAACAACAATATCTGAGTACAGACATAAGTTAAACAAGTTTGCCTTAAGAAGGCTAGCAGAAACTGGGATACAGATCGAAAGAGGTGCAGGCCTCCTGCCTGGGATCCTCCTAACTACTCCTGGACGTCGTCAGCGGGCTGCACGTAGTAGGGGCACCTCCGGTGTAGTAGGGGTCGTCGTCGACGGTGGCGTCTGGCTCCTGAACTCTAGCATCTGGTTGTGACAACCAGAAAGAAAGGAAAAGGGGAAAAAGGGGGGAGAAAGCAACCGTGAGTACTCATCCAAAGTACTCGCAAGCAAGGAACTACACTACATATGCATGGGTATATGTGTAAGGAGGCCATATCAGTGGACTGAACTGCAGAATGCCAGAATAAGAGGGGGATAGCTAATCCTGTCGAAGACTACGCTTCTGGCAGCCTCCGTCTTGCAGCATGTAGGAGAGAGTAGATTGAAGTCCTCCAAGTAGCATCTTCAAGTAGCATCTCCAAGCAGCATCTCCAAGTAGCATCGCATAGCATAACCCTACCCGGCGATCCTCCTCTCGTCGCCCTATAGAAAAGCGATCACCGGGTTGTCTGTGGAACTTGGAAGGGTGTGTTTTATTAAGTATCCGGTTCTAGTTGTCATAAGGTCAAGGTACAACTCCAAGTCGTCCTGTTACCGAAGATCACGTCTATTCGAATAGATTAACTTCCCTGCAGGGGTGCACCACATAGCCCAACACGCTTGATCCCATTTGGCCGGACACACTTTCCTGGGTCATGCCCGGCCGCGGAAGATCAACACGTCGCAGCCCCACCTAGGCAAAACAGAGAGGCCAGCACGCCGGTCTAAACCTAAGCGCACAGGGGTCTGGGCCCATCGCCCATAGCACACCTGCACGTTGCGTGGGCGGCCGGAAGCAGAACTAGCCCCCTTAATACAAGAGCAGGCTTACGTTCCAATCCGGCGCGCGCCGCTCCGTCGCTGACGTCTGAAGTGCTTCGGCTGATACCACGACGCCGGGATACCCATAACTACTCCCGCGTAGATGGTTAGTGCGTATAGGCTCGTAGCCGACTCAGATCAAATACCAAGATCTCGTTAAGCGTGTTAAGTATCCGCGAACGCCGAACAGGGCCAGGCCCACCTGTCTCCTAGGTGGTCTCAACCTGCCCTGACGCTCCGCCACAAAGTAACCGTCGGGGACCGTCGGGAACCCAGGCCCACCTCTACCGGAATGGAGCCACCTGCCCCTTCAGCCCCCATCTCCGAACAGTATCACAGGTAATGTAACTGTGTAAAGTATATAGTATACGCCCGTGATCACCTCCCAAAGTGATCACAGCCCAGTAGTATAGCATGGCAGACGGACAAGAGTGTAGGGCCACTGATGGAACACTAGCATCCTATACTAAGCATTTAGGATTGCGGGTAAGGTATCAATGACTGTAGCAGCAATGACAGGCTATGCATCAGAATAGGATTAACGGAAAGCAGTAACATGCTACGCTACTCTAATGCAAGCAGTATAGAGAAGAGTAGGCGATATCTGGTGATCAAGGGGGGGGGGGCTTGCCTGGTTGCTCTGGCAAGAAGGAGGGGTCGTCAACTCCGTAGTCGAACTGGGCAGCAGCAGCGTCGGTCTCGGAGTCTACCGGAAAGGAGTAACGGAGGGGGAACACAATAAATAACAGAGCAATCAAATGTAACACAAAGCAAGACGCGGCAATACGTTGTGCTAGGGGTGTCCTAACGTAGGGATGGGCGATACCGGTGAAGGGGGAAACATCCGGGAAAGTATCCCCGGGGTTTCGCGTTTTCGGACAGATGAACCGGAGGGGGAACGTTGCGTGTTTGGTATGTTAGAGGTGTGTGTTGGACGAACGGGCTGCGTGTCCGGGTTCGTCTCGTCGTTCTGAGCAACTTTCATGTAGAAAGTATTTTCATCCGAGTTACGGATTAAAAGATATGATTTTCTAAAGATTTAAATCATTTTCTGATTTTATTTATTCATTTAAATCCAACCTTATCCAAAACAGTGTTTGCTGACGTCATCATGACGTCACCATGACGTCAGCAGTCAACAGGGGCGTTGACTGGTCAAACTAACGTGTGGGTCCAGCGGGGCCCACCTGTCATACCCTGTTTAGGCTAATCAGGTTTTAGCTAAACTAATCACAGTTTATTTAGACTAATTAGTTAATTTGATTAATCTAATTATGATTAATTAACTTAATTAATTAATTAATTAATTAATTATTTTTATTATTATTAATTTTAATTCCCTTTTTTTTAATAAAACGTTCTGGGGCCGTGGGGCCCCCATGTCATTGGCACCAGTGGCCAGAGTGGTTTCGGTGTTAGCGGGCGCTGGGCACCCGCCCGAACTGGCGCAGCGGGCGCTCGTCCGCGGCCAACGGGGAAGGGGGGGGGCACGGCGAGCCGGGGCGCAGGCTCGCCGGCGGCGGCGACGGCGCACAGGGCGGAGCGGGGGAAACAGGGGCGCCACGGGGCCGGGCGCCGTGTGCAGAGGAGGCGGGGCACAGGCGGGTGAGGCCGGCAGGTAGCGGTGGTGCCCGGCCGCGGGCGTCGGCGACCAAAGCCACGCGCAGGCCGGCGTGGAGAGGCGAGGCCAAGGCGAGGGGAGACGAAGCGGGACGCGGGCCACGGCGAGGGAGGACGGCCGGGGCGCGCGAGGCCATGGCGCAGTCG
>NC_041383.1:93017527-93031890 GCF_002162155.2 Triticum dicoccoides
TGCTCGGTGGAGGTCGGGGAGGTCGACGGGGACGAGCGGCGGAGAGGAGCAGTCCGGTGGGGAAGGGGAAGCAGGCCGGCGAGGGAGCTCCGGTCGCCGGCGCGTCTAGGCGGCAACGGGCACGCGAGGGAGAAGGGCGAGGTCGTCGCGGCGACGGGCGACGGGGTCGGGGGGTTTGCCCCGGTCCAGATCCAACCGAGAGAGGGAGGAGGAGGCCAGGAGGTGCTGGGCCAGCGAGATGGCGTCGCGGAGGAGGATGGAGGCGCGGTGGGTGTGGCGATGGGAGGCGTCAGGAGCGCGGGATCGATCCCGATCCAGATCGGATCGGGAGGGGGGAGTGGCGACGTGGGGCTTGGGTTTCGGGCATCCAGGGGGAAGTAGAGGGCGCGGTTGGGCCGGCCTGGTTGGCCCAGAGGCCAGCTGGGCTGTGGCCCAGTGGGGGGTTCTTTCTCTCTCTTATTCTTCTTCTTTTTTTCTTTTTTTTCCTTTTCTTTTATTTATTCCTTTCGGTTTTATTAAATTATTAATTTATTTCAATTTTGAAGAATGTGAGAACAACACCTAAATATGGTATGTTAAAGATACCACTGCCACATTAATTTGGACAGCTAAATAAAATAGTTCAATATTTTACAAAATACAAAAGGCATTTAATTACTTTCTTTTGCTGTTGTTTTATTTTCTTTTAAGCATTTAAACTTTTTATAAAAATGTGGTTTCATCACCATAATTACCTATGTATTATTTGGTTCACTCCGAACATTTAAATTTTAATATTTGAAAACTTTTATTGTTTGCTCGATTTTGAATTTTAAATTCGAACTAGGTTCCGAACTAACGCGAGTTTATCCACAGTAACCGAGGTGACGTGGCATCATTAGCGGGGATTACTGTAGCTTAATTACCCGGGCGTCACAGCAGTGGTCTGATCATTATTTGTACGTCTGGTTTTAAGTTTGATCAGTATGTATATATTATTAATGTAGATGGCATATGATATCAACTTGAACTGCTTGTCCATCTAAATCAGTCCCATTATGTTTTCAAAGTGAGGTTGCAGTGTACTTATGCTAATATCAGACTTGAATATGTAAACCTTGCCTCAAACTCCAGTCTTAGTTACTATGTAGTATATTTTTCATTCATGTTCCTCTTTAAGTTTATTTATATATGCAATAAAAGTAGTTGCAAACTTTGTTAAGTGAGTCTGCGTGCTTTGTTAAGTTTGAGGATTGGTAATAAAAATAGGAGGTACTTACCATGATACATGAATTTGCCTATCAACCTGAAGGGTTCGCCAAGAGGTTACCAATATTAGTTTGCCGTGTGCTGCAGAAATGGACTTTCCAAAACCTATAGCACATGGTGTCCTGGACTTTCCGAAACCTATAGCACAAGTGTATCTCTTTGTTAATATTCTGATGAAGTCTCATGTCATAAGAAAGTTCATGAATTGAAACCAGCACTAATCAAATGTTAAAGAACCAGCAAGTGTGTAGACTTACCATGTAGTATTTGCGACACTTGAATTCACAATAGCTTGCCCATCCAATCGGTACATCTATAGTACTAATAATATTGGGTTGCATGCATCATAAATTATTGTTGTATGCATCGTGATAAAGGGTTTTTTTCTCCTTCATAATACTTGGATTAAAATGTGGAGGTAGAGTTCTATTTATTTTCTTTCCGTGCTGCGAGCCAAAATAGTCTTGTTCTTTGATTTCATCCAGTAATCATCCTAGGGGAGACCATTGCCTTTCCCAAATAACATTCAGGTCAGGTCTGGTGGTGTGGTAATCAAAGGAAGTTGCTAACCTGTTCTGTTTTTCACAATGTTCAGATTATGGTATACGGGTAATCATCTAGTAATCATCCTAGAGCCGTTGTCAATGTTTTAACAATGTTCAGATTCATTTAATTGGTTTCCCTGTGTTATATTGAAGACTACAATGTGGTTTATGGTATACGGGTACACAACCTACTTTCTACAATTAGTACAGAACACTACTAGTTGCTGTTAATAATAGTTAAATTTGTCATTACAGAACACTCCAATTAGCACATCCATAGGACAGAACAGAGCATAATACATCGCTAGATGCTTTTAAAGTTGCTATTTCTGAATTCTGTTTCTAGGCCAATATAGTACATTTTATCTTTATCAAGATCTTGACTAACTATCCCTAAAAAAAGATCTTGACTAACTATATTTCAATATGGCAGCACGCATAATTTTTCCATTGTACCCAGCCATGAAGAAGGCGCCCACCCATGAGCTATTAATCGTTAAGTATCAGGAAAAACCTAGTATTTATAATCTGTACGTACAGATTAATAAGCAGTGTACATATATTTAGTTATCATGCAGATGCTGGTTATGCCTTTATAAATTGCAAAAGAAATGTGTAACTTGGTTCTACGTTTGAGATACTAATTCTAAATTTCTGATATATTTTTCCTTGTATGGCCTGAATAGTAAAGCAAATATTGGTCGTTCGCACAACTCATTTTTATTTCTCTTATACCTATGACACTGTATTCCCTACGGGCATTTTTTTGGAAACAAGTGTTGGAATATTGACTGCTGGTACCTATGCACAGTAACTTAAGTATGTCCCTAGGAACACTAAATGCTCAGCAATCTTACAAAGGACTTCTATGCCACATCCGTGGCCACTGCTGGGAGTCGATTGGTGGTCTTAATGTTCCTAAATGCTACTTTTATAGATTAGATAAGTGTATTCTTCTTTTTGTGCTCTTGTGTGTGTGCAGTGCAGATATGAATTCTGCCTGTATTCAATTTCTTAATTGAACATTCTAATAATAGAGACTTCTTTAACTTCTGTAGGAAGCAAACATAAGGAAATGAACCATGAAGCCGGCGATCCGCGTCAACTGGATGTAGCTTTCGTTTTGTAGAACTGATGTCTCATACTTTCGTCTTTTTGCTGTCCTTCTGTAAACCTGATGTATGGTGTCTTGTCTTGGTGCACCAGATGTGAACCTGATGTATGATGTCTTGTGATTATGCTTAGAACACATGTACTATATGTGTTGACAATCAATACCATATGCTAATTAAAGTTGTGGTTGGCTTATTGGCTGGGCAAAAAAACGCCATCAGATTGATGGTCGGTAAAACAAACCCCATCAAACAGTTGGTCGGGAAAGGCTAACACAAGGCCCAACAAAATGTCGGTCGGGAAAGAATACCCATCTGATAGTTGGTTGGGAAAGGCCCATGGTTACCCTAACGAACTGTTGGTCGGGAAAGGCCCATGGCAGGGCCAACAAACTGTTGGTCGGGAAAAATACCCCTTAGCCATCAAGCAGTCGGTCGGGAAAGATATGTCGGTCGGGAAAAGGCTTTCCCGTCTGGACTTTCCCCAACAGACAACATCGGTCAGCAATAGTCTTTCCTAACAGACTGTCTGTCGGCGTACGTTGTTTTTCCAACCAATTTGTGTGTTGAGGATGTAGTGTTGTGGTGTAGTGTAATAAGAGGAACATGATCTCTTCTTTGGCAGGGCGTGCCAATAAAACTGCCTCACAATGCGAGTCGGGGTGGGGCGAGGAACGCCGGTTCGTGTTGGACCGGGCCACGATGCAAGGGCACGATGTACGAAGATTGCCAGCAGATTTATGCTATGTTCCCTACAAGGGTATGTTAGAATCATCTCGCAGATCCGGACATGGTCTAAGTGTTCGATAATTACTTTGGAGTATTCGGAGATGGAACCCGCGTTGCAATGCCGAAGACAAGACTGCGCGCCAGACTCATCGTCAATGAAGCCTGGTTCAGGGGCTACTAAGGGAGTCCTGGATTAGGGGGTATCCGGACAGCCGGACTATATACATTGTCCGGACTATTGAAGCATGAAGATACAAGACTCAAGACTCCGTCCTATGTCCGGATGGGACTCTCCTTTGCGTGGAAGACAAGCTTGGCGATCCGGATATTGTGTTTCCTTCCTTGTAACCGACTCCGTGTAAACCTCTCCGGTGTATATATAAACCAGATAGGTTGGTCCTTAGAAGGCCGATCACAATTACAATCATAATCATCATAGGCTAGCTTCTAGGGTTTAGCCTCTATGATCTCATGGTAGATCTACTCTTGTACTACTCATATCGTCAATATTAATCAAGCAGGAATTAGGGTTTTACCTCCATCGAGAGGGCCCGAACTTGGGTAAACATTGTGTCCCTTGCTTCCTGTTACCATCAGCCTAAGACGCACAGATCGGGACCCCTAGCCGAGATCCGCCGGTTTTGACACCGGTAGTTCCTCAAAGAAGAAAACCCCAAGGCTCGCGACATGTGAGCCGGATCTTGAATCAGCGCGGGAAGCTCAAGTGCGACCTTGCAAATGTCCATCGAATCATTTCATGAATCGTGTTGGTTTTAAGGAAGAGTTTTATATGTACGTGCATAACACCGAGATGACGGATTTCCTGTCATATAAGTGTCCTCGGTACTACAATCTTCCTAATTCCTTTGTGCAGAGATTTAAGTATTCTGTCCATCGCAATACACATTCTATTTTATTTGACCTATATGATAAATAATTTAGCATGGACCTTGAAGAATTTAATGATGCATCCAAAATTCCGCAATGGGAAAGTTGTACTGAACCTCGTAAATCTGATTGTTCTCAGTTCCTTACTAGCATTACTGTAGGTGAAACCAGAACCATAACACAAGCTACTATAGGGAGCATTCACTTTCCTGCTTTGCATTACTTTTCTCTCTTTATAGGTAGATGCATTAATGGTAAACATGATCATAGCCACCTTTGTGCATCCGATCTCATTATTCTCAAGAGCGCAGTAATGAATG
Organism: Triticum dicoccoides; assembly: GCF_002162155.2. Taxonomy (NCBI): domain Eukaryota; kingdom Viridiplantae; phylum Streptophyta; class Magnoliopsida; order Poales; family Poaceae; genus Triticum; species Triticum dicoccoides. The sequence goes on from NC_041383.1 coordinate 93,022,370, forward strand.
ATAAACGATTTAATTTGGGGGCTATCATTGCACGTCGACTACATAATAATTATAAAGATGGAGACTTCTTTGGTGGAATCTATGCCACTCGCTTAGCTCATTATCTTGGGGTTCTGTTGGGGATATGACTATTGGGTATGACCCACCCAGGAGGGGCCGGGTTATACCAATGATGGTTCATCAATACAAAGCCCATGAAGATGTTAAAGATGATGGTTCATGAAGCAGACTTGTTAAGGTCCCAAAGCCCAAAGGCGACTTAAGGCCCATAGGGGTAAACCGCCATATGTGTATGACTTATATTGTAAGGCAAGTATAATTAGTCACCGAGACGGACACGTTGTTTATGAGCCAGCCGGGACTCCGTGAGCCACTGGGCGTCAACATGTGTATATAAAGGGACGACTCGGCGGCGGTTTAGGGCAAGAAACAAAAGATCGAGAGCTAGGTCAAGCGGATTCGCTCCCTAGTAATCGAGACATTAGCAATACCACCTCAAACTGGATTAGGCCTTTACCTTCACCGCAAGGGGCCGAACCAGTATAAACTCCATGTGTCCTTTGTCCCGTTTAACCCCTTTAAGCTAACCTAGTTGCGATGGCTCCACGACTAAGTCCTCACACTAGGACATCTGCCGTGACAATTCCACGACAGTTGGCGCCCACCGTGGGGCCAGTGCATGGTGGTTTCGAGTTCTTGAAGGGCAGCTTTGAAGGGATAAAGGGATACGATGTGCGCTAGATGACCAAGAGTCGTGACGGCAAGCTCTATATCTGATGCAGGATGGGGCCCCGAGGCTGGCTCAATTGAGTACGGGTACCGGGTCCCCTTCGGTGGAATCCACATCTTCATCAGCAAGATTGGCGAACCGGGCCCTGAGCTGGACATCTGCACCGATATCAACGAGACAGCTCAGCGTGCACGACCCACCCGAGTTCAGCCCACCATGAAGCATGCCTTCGTAGGATTCATCCATGGGGCGGAATCTGAGGATAGATTTGTGTCTAGTGGTGAGACGGTCGTCTACTCTAATGGTGAGTCGTCCACTGGTGAAACTGATTCACTGTACCAACTGCAAGATGGCCGGCTTGGGGGCTATTCCGATGGCGACAGTATTCTGGACCCCTATGAGCTGCCAAATAGGGTCGCGATTTTCATGGACGGTACACGGCCAGTGCAGAATTCTTCAACTGCAGCAACAATGATCTCCGAATCAGCAATGGTACTGGCAGCCGGGGCAGGAGGCCCTGTGCGCCTGCTGGTTCAGGTCTTTACCGACTTGCTGGATAATCTGACAACATTATTAATAGAGGAGGTTTACCTGGCAAATCAAGTTCAGCACAATACGGAGGTTGCAAAATTGCGTGATGAGATAGCGCAGGCCAAGGAGGAGCTAAATGCAGAGAATGTCAAGATGGTAACGAAGCAGGCTGCTTCAAACGCTCAGGCACAGCAGATTCAGTCAGAGTCTTTCTGGCTCATAATGGAACAAAACGCTTCAAATGAAGTCATGAGGAGGAGTGATGACTCGCAAGTATACGAGATAGTTGTAGCCTCTTTCGATAAGTAAGAGTGTCGAACCCAACGAGGAGCTAAAGGTAGAACAAATACTCTCTCAAGTCCTATCTGCCACTGATACGACTCTACGCACGCTTGACATTCGCTTTACCTAGAACAAGCATGAAACTAGAAGTACTTTGTAGGTGTTGTTGGATAGTTTTGCAAGAAAGTAAAGAACGTGTAAAAAGAAAGTAGGGGCTGTTTAGATAAAGATGCAATAACGTAAATATAGCGAGTGTGGAAAAGTGGTGGTAGGAGTTGTGAAATAGTCCCTAAGCAATTGACTACTTTACTAGACCGATAGCAAGTTTTATATGGGAGAGGCCACTGCTAGCATGTCATCCCTGACTTGGAATTCTATGCACTTATGATTGGAACTATTAGCAAGAATCCGCAATTACTCGGTGATAAAGCAAACAAGCACACACGAGAATATTCACCCCACGATATGACTCCCCGGCAACGGCACCAGAAAAAGGTCTTGATAACCCACAAGTATAGGGGATCGCAACACTTTTCGATACGTAAGAGTGTCGAACCCAACGAGGAGCTAAAGGTAGAATAAATATTCCCTCAAGTTCTATCGACCACCGATACAACTCTATGCACGCTTGACGTTTGCTTTACCGGAAACAAGTATGAAACTAAAAGTACTTTGTAGGTGTTTTGGATAGGTTAGCAAGGTAATAAAGAGCACGAGAATAAAAACTAGGGGCAGCTTAGATAAAAACACAACTAAAGTAAATAAGGCGAGTGTGGAAAAGTGGTGGTAGGAGTTGCGAAATTGTCCCTAAGCAATTGACTACTTTACTAGACCGATAGCAAGTATTATGTGGGAGATGCCACCGCTAGCATGTCATCCCTGACTTGGAATTCTATGCACTTATGACTGGAACTATTGGCAAGCATCCGCAACTACTAACATTCATTAAGGTAAAACTCAACCATATCATTAAGATATATTGGTCCCCCTTCAATCCCGTATGCATCAATTTCTATGCTAGGTTGAAGCTTCTATCACTCTAGCCCTCCAATGCATAGTCCTATCAACATACAACTAAATCTATGGTGTGATCCACGCACGCGCTCATATGATGGGCACCAAAGGATAGCAACATAACCACAAGCAAATTAAATCAATCATAGCAATTCATCAACCACCAATAGGACAACAAAAATCTACTCAGACATCATAGGATGGCAACACATCATTGGATAATAATATGAAGCATAAAGCACCATGTTCAAGTAGAGGGTACAGCAGGTTGCGGGAGAGTGGACCATTGAATATAGATGGGGGAAGGTGATGGAGATGTTGGTGAAGATGGCGGAGGTGTTGGTGAAGATCGCGGTGATGATGATGGTCGGCGCCACAGGAAGCAAGGGGGAGAGAGCCTCCCTTCTTCTTCTTCTTCCTGGACCTTCTCCCTAGATGGGAGAAGGGTATCCCCTCTGGTCCTTGGCTCCCATGGCGTGGGAGGGGTGAGAGCCCCTCCGAGATTGGATCTATCTCTCTGTTTCTGCGTTCTGGAATTCTGCCCTGGCACCATTTCCTTTTATCTGGAGATTCGTAAGTCCGATTGGATTGAAACCTTCGCCCAGATTGTTTTCCAAAAATTATCTTTCGTGCGGCAAAAGAAGGGCATCAACCACCTTACAGGTGGCCCACGAGGGTGGGGGCGCGCCCACTTTAAGTGGGCGTGGGCCCCTATCTCGTGGTCACCTCGGGCATCGTCTTGCGTTGATTCTTCCTCCCAAAAGTCACAAATATTCCAAAATAATTCTCCATCCGTTTTTATCCCATTGGGACTCCATTTGATATGGGGTTTCTTCGAAACATAAAACATGCAACAGACAGGAACTGGCACTGGGCACTAGATCAATATGTTAGTCCCAAAAAATAGTATAAAAAGTTGCCATAAGAATATGAAAGTTGTAGAATATTGGCATGGAACAACCAAAAATTATAGATACGACGGAGACGTATCAGCATCCCCAAGCTTAATTCCTACTCGTCCTCGAGTAGGTAAATGATAAAAAAGATAATTTTTGATGTGGAATGCTACCTAGCATAATCTTAATCATGTGTCTAATCATGGCATGAATATTAAGACACAAGTGATTCAAAGCAATAGTCTATCATTTGACATAAAAACAATAATACTTCAAGCGTACCCATAAAGCAATCATGTCTTTTCAAAACAACAAGGCCAAAGCAAGCTTATCCCTACAAAATCATATAGTTTGGCCATGCTTCATTTTTGTCACACAAAATGCTCCCATCATGCACAACCCCGATGACAAGCCGAGCAATTGGTTCATACTTTTTAATGCACTTCAGCTTTTTCAACCCTCATGCAATACATGAGCGCAAGCCATGGATATAGCACTATAGATGGAATAGAATATAATGATGGAGGTTATGTGGACAAGACAAAAAGGGATAAAGTCTCACATCGACGCGGCTAATCAACGGGCTATGGAGATGCCCATCAATTGATATCAACATGAGGAGTAGGGATTGCCATGCAACGGATGCACTAGAGCTATAAATGAATGCTCAACAAAAATAAACTAGTGGGTGTGCATTCAACTTGCTTGCTCACGAAGACCTAGGGCATTCGAGGAATCCCATTGTAGGAATATACAAGCCAAGTTCTATAATGAAAAACTCCCACTAGTATGAAAAAGACAACCTATGAGACTCACTATATGAAAAACATGGTGCTACTTTGAAGCACAATACATGAGACTCACTACATGAAGAACAAGGTGCTACTTTCAAGCACAAGTGTGGAAAAAGAGATAGTAACATTGCCCCTTTTATTTATTTTTCTTTTTTTCTTTTTTTCTTTTTTTTCTTTTCCTTTTTTTGGGCCTTTCTTTTTTTATTTTGGCCTTTCTTTTTTTTCTTTTTTTTTCTTTTTGGGCAATGCTCTAATAATGATGATCATCACACTTTTATTGATTACAACATATGAATTACAACTCGAAACTAGAACAAGATATGACTCTATATGAATGCCTCCAACGGTGTACCGGGATGGTGCAATTAATCAAGACTGACATGTATGAAAATTATGCATGGTGGCTTTGCCACAAATACGATGTCAACTACATGATCATGCAATGGCAATATGACAAAAGCAAAGTATGTCATGATGATGATGAACAGAACGGTGGAAAGTTGCATGGTAATATATCTCGGAATGGCTATGGAAATGCCATGATAGGTAGGTATGGTGGCTGTTTTGAGGAAGATATAAGGAGGTTTATGTGTGATAGAGCGTATCGTATCACGGGGTTTGGATGCACCGAGGAAGTTTGCACCAACTCTCGAGGTGAGAAAGGGCAATGCACAGTACCGAAGAGGCTACCAATGATGGAAAGGTAAAAGTGTGTATAATCCATGGACTCACATTCATCATAAAGAACTCATATACTTATTGAAAAAGTTTATTAGCCCTCAAAGCAAAGTACTGCTACGCATGCCCCTAGGGGATAGATTGGTAGGAAAAGACCATCGCTCGTCCCCGACCGCCACTCATAAGGAAGACAATCAAAGAAAGACCCCATGCTTCAAATTTGTCACGCAACGGTTACCATACGTGCATGGTACGGGACTTGCAAACCTCAACACAAGTGTCTCTACAATCCACAACCGCCCACTAGCATGACTCTAATATCACCATCTTTATATCGCAAAACTATTGCAAGGAATCAAACATATCATATTCAGCGATCTACAAGTTTATGTAGGATTTTATGACTAACCATGTGAATGACCAATTCCTGTCATCTCTCTAAATAGATATAAGTAAAGCAAGAGAGTTTAATTCTTTCTACAAAATATATGCCCACGCTCTAAAAAATATAAGTGAAGCAAAAGAGCATTCTACAAATGGCGATTTTCTATGTGAAGAGAAACATGCAATCCAAACTTCAAATGATGTAAGTGAAGCACGTGAAGCATTCTATAAAGCCATACCCAAAAGATATAAGTGAAGTGCAATGAGCATTCTATAAATCAACCATGGACTATCTCATACCAGCATGGTGCATAAAATAAAAATGAAAACTAAATGAAAAAGATGCTCCAATACTTGCACATAATGCATGAACGAAACGACTACGAAAACATACTGATACTTGTTGAAGAAAGAGGGGATGCCTTCCAGGGCATCCCCAAGCTTAGACGCTTGAGTCTCCTTGAATATTTACTTGGGGTGCCTTGGGCATCCACAAGCTTGAGTTCTTGCCTCTCTTCCTTTTCCTCATATCGAGACATCCTCGCTTAGACACTTCATCCACACAAAACTTCAACAGAAAACTCGGTAAGATCCGTTAGTATAATAAAGCAAATCACCACTCTAAGTATTGTTGCGAACCAATTCATATTTTGTTTTTGCATTGTGTCTACTGTAATATAAATTTTGCATGGCTTAATCCACTAATATAAATTGATAGATTCATCAAAACAAGCAAACTATGCATCAAAAACAGAATCTGTCAAAAACAGAACAGTCTGTAGCAATCTTGACATCCACCATACTTATGGTACCCCAAAAATTCTACCAAAATTAGGAAAACTAAACAAGTTGTATAGAAAGAAATTTCAAAAAGAATCAGAACCAAATGATGTTCCAGTTAAAAATGTAAAATCGCGCACTACAGCCAAAGTTTCTGTCCTGCACCGTACAAACCAACAAGCATTGTAAACATCCTAAAGGCAAACCTTGGCACATTATTTTTATAATACAATGGAATTGTAAAAGGGGATAATTATTTTTGATGAAAAGTTTGTGTAATCAAGATTCACAAAGTTTCCGTGAGCATGAACAAAGTTCAAGGAGCTCTCCCACTTCAACAATGCTTGTCTCTCTCACTTTCACTTTCCTTTTTGAAAAGTTTTAGGTTCCCCTCTTTATTTTTTCTGTTTTTAAACTATATGAAAGCACTTAATAGAAATAAATGACTCTCTAAAACTTCCAGGTTGTCTCCCTGACAGCGCTTTCTTTAAAGCCATTAAGCTAGGCATATAGTGCTCAAGTAATGGATCCACCCGGATCCCAAGGTATATCAAAGCCAATTTTAATTAACAATGATTTGTAATTTAGTAGTGAGCACAAAGTAACATATATCAAGCAATGACGAAGTCTAACTCTCTTCCTATGCATCGGCATGTCATAAAAGAACAATTCATGCACACCAAGTAAAGGCCAATGCATAGTATAAGCAGTTTCTTGCAATTCTATCATATTGCAAACATAGAGAGGTGGAGATATAGTTCCTTTCTCACAGTAATTGCAAGTAGGAGCATCAAGCACATGCATATTACATTCATCAAAATCATCATGTGCAATGGTAAAAGGCAACCCATCAATATAATCCTTAATAAGCACAAACTACTCCGATATAGTGTAGTCTGGAGAATTCAAAAAGATAATAGGACTATCATGCATGGGTGCAATAGCAACAATTTCATGTTTAACATAAGGAACTATAGAAAGTTCATCTCCATCAGCATAATTCATATTGGCATCTTGGCCACAAGCATAGCAAGCATCATCAAAAAGGGATATTTCAAACAAATTCAAGGGATCATAGCAATCATCATAGCAATCATCCTTCGGTAAGCACGAAGGGGAATTAAACAATGTATGAGTTTAAGAGTTACTCTCATTAGAAGGTGGGCACGGGTGATCAATCCGCTCTTCCTCCTTTTGTTCTTCGCTCTCCTCATCATCTTTTTTATCCAATGAGCTCACAGTTTCATAAATTTCTTCTTCCATAGCTTCCTGCAAAATATTAGTCTCTTCTTGGACAACGGAGACTTTCTCAATAAATGCATTATTATTGTAATTGTATTCATAATTTTCATAGCAATATCTAAGTATAGCAAAATTTTCAGGCCTATAAACACCATCATCATCAAAAGCTTCATACTTTTCAAACAAAGATTAAATTTCATAAGCAGCCTTAAAAGCAACAAATTCTTCTATTTGTTCAACATCATAGTAATCATATATACCATTAGCATAAGAAGCTAAGGTTTCATTATCATTAAATTTGCATGAAAAGGGAAGGTGCGGAGCCTTCATCCTAGAGCAACAATTATAATCGTATCTCAAGCATAGGTCACGAGCATACAAATGCAACATATTAATTTGATCCCATAATAGTTTCCCTTTTTGTGTAAAGCGATAATCCCTAAAGTATTCATGTTGATCCAACGTGTCTCCCATTATAAAGTTGAATGGGGTTTTCTCAGGATTATCAAAGTAGTACATAATATTTCAAACATAATGAGCATCGAGGGTTTTAGGAGTTACCCCATCTCCATGAGTAGCAAGTACACCTAATTTTTTTGGTATTTCGAGTTCCATATCCATAGCTAAAGATAGAGAACAACTAAGAACAACAAATAAAAATTAGTTAGTGATAAAGCAAACAAGCACACACGAGAATATTCACCCCACGCTATGACTCCTCGGCAACGGCAATAGAAAAAGCTCTTGATGACCCGCAAGTATACGGGATAGTTGTAGCCTCTTTTGATAAGTAAGAGTGTCGAACCCAACGAGGAGCTAAAGGTAGAACAAATACTCTCTCAAGTCCTATCTGCCACTGATACGACTCTACGCACGCTTGACGTTCGCTTTACCTAGAACAAGTATGAAACTAGAAGTACTTTGTAGGTGTTTTTGGATAGTTTTGCAAGAAAGTAAAGAACGTGTAAAAATAAAATAGGGGCTGTTTAGATAAAGATGCAATAAAGTAAATATAGCGAGTGTGGAAAAGTGGTGGTAGGAGTTGTGAAATTGTCCCTAAGCAATTGACTACTTTACTAGACCGATAGCAAGTTTTATGTGGGAGAGGCCACTGCTAGCATGTCATCCCTGACTTGGAATTCTATGCACTTATGATTGGAACTATTAGCAAGAATCCGCAACTACTAACATTAATTAAGGTAAAACCCAACCATCGTTAAGATATATTGGTCCCCCTTCGATCCCGTATGCATCAATTTCTATGCTAGGTTGATGCTTCTGTCACTCTAGCCCTCCAATACATAGTCCTATCAACATACAACTAACCCTATGGTGTGATCCACGTGCGCGCTCATATGATGGGCAACAAGGGACAGCAACATAACCACAAGCAAATTAAATCAATCATTTGTCACACCCTAGCTAGTCATGCATCAGAGTGTGTGCATCATGTTTAAATTTCCATTTAATTTGAAATGGGGATTTGTGAAACCCTCAGAATCATTTTTTGAAAAATGATCCAAATAAAAATTTCTCCAAAAGGGTCCAAGAAAATGCTCATGTTGCTCTCTGAAAATATTGGACAGAGATAAAAATCAAACCAATATTTTTAAGAGCTCATAGGTATTTATTTTGGGCATTTGGAATTAATGCATAAATATTTGCATTGGAAATATATTAGTTATATATATTGATATATGTCCAAATATTATGCCAATTATAAAGGAGCTCTGGAATAATATATCTAGCCCCTGCAAAAGTTGGCATAAGGTAAATAAATGATTTAATATTTTATTTAAATCAAAACAAATGTCAGAAATTAGAAAAACAGAAATAATTAAAAGGGAGAGCCTTACCTGGGCTCCTCCCTGTGCAGCCCAGCCAGCTGGCCGGCCCAGCCCGCCTCCCTCCTCTGTCGTCTTCGTCCTCGACAGAGGGAGGGGAGTGTGGCCGGCGCGCGCGCGCGCCACCGCGCCACGCCACCTGCTCGCCTGCCTGCCTGCCCTCCCCTCCTCGCTCGATGCCCCGGACAACGCCACGCCCTCCCCCCTGCTCTCTCTCACTCTCCCTCAGTTCCTCCCTCCTCTCCCTCGCTCTCTCTCTCACACGGCCGAACACCACCATCGCCGCCGTTCGCCATAGCAGCCGTCACCGGCCACCCCTCGCTCCCCCGACTAGCCCAGAGGCTCC
>NC_041383.1:93032532-93042333 GCF_002162155.2 Triticum dicoccoides
CGAGCTCAACCGAGCTCCGGCAGCCGCCACGGTCGTCGCCGTCGACGGTACAGGCCACCCCAGGCACGGCCACCACCACCGTTCGACGCGCGGGAGCAAGGGCTCTCCAACGAGCCCAAGCACGGCCTCGCCCGTGCCCTGTAGCGCGATCCCGCATCGCGCCGCCGTCTCGGGCCTCGCCGGCGTCATGTCGCCGGTGGGTTTGACCCACCTTGACCACGGCAGGAACCCCCCTGTGTCCCTGACAGGTGGGCCCAGCCCTGTAGCTAATTAGGATTAGCACTAACCGAATCAGTTAAATTAACTACCCCCCCTGACACTGACCAGTGGGCCCCAGCGCCACTAATCCCTAATTAGGATTAATTTAATCCTGTTAAACCCCCTGTCACTGACGTGTGGCCCCCACACGTCAGGTTTGACCCCAGCCAGCCGCGGTTGACCACTGACGTCATGCTGACGTCATGCTGGCGCAATATATATATTTCTGGATTTAATTTAAATCAGGAAATTCCAGAATATTATTCAAACTTCAAAAATTCATAACTTTTATTCTGTAACTCCAAATTGGACAAATTATATATGAAAAATGATCAGAAAAATCCAAGCTATCCATCTGTTCTATTTTCATGCATGATCAAACAAGTTAAATTGATGTTTTAAGCAGAACAAGGAAAAGCACCTTAAAAGGCCATGTTTGAGTTTGAAATTTGAATCTTTGATTCAAATTTGTTCAAACCCTTCTGGTTTTAGTTGCATTAGCCCAACACACTCATATTGCTATGTTTCATGCATGCATCATATTGTTGCACATTGTTTGGTGATGGTTGTGTATCGGTGTCCTTTGCGACAGGTTCTGCCTCCGAGGAGTACCGTGATTACCCTAACGAAGAACCGTATCAGTGCATCGAACCATCAGGCAACCAACCAACCATTTGATCATATTGATACAATCCCATGTTCTCGCTCCTGCTCTCTTTTACTACATTAAGACAACGCGTTTCAAACTGCTGTGTGCTACGGTAGTTGAACCCATTTCCTCTGCATGACCTGTCATTGCCACAGTAACTAGATGAAACCCACTAGCATGTGTAGGAGTTGATTGAGCCATATGTATGTGTTGTTCCTACCTTGCTATGCCTGCTATGCTTAGAGTCGTGTCAGGTCTGGTTCATCTAGGTGATGGCTAGAGTGAAATGTTTATGTCGGTAATGAGAGTGGTGTGGTGAACACGATTTGGTAAAGGTATCGATGAGAGGCCATGTAGGAGTACATGGTGGGTTGTTTCATTGAAGCCGACCTTAAGCACTGAGATCTGTATGTGTGATTTAAGATACAGTTACTACCATGCATTAGGCCCTGAAATATGACCCCGCTCGACTTCTTATTCACCCTAGCTCTCTGTCCAGGAGTTGCAAGTAGTTTTTGGTGTTTGTAGTCTACTGGAGGCCGTGGACAGCGCTGACCGTAGGGGTGGGCTGTGATGCGGTAGGTACGTGGCCGGGTGTACCGAATACCCGTTAGGTATCTCGGGAACCCTGTTCACATCGTTCGGGGCCGTATGGGAAACCTCGGCCGGACTCCCTGCGGATGGAACCTGAATAGGCGATAAACCTGGACTAGAGGCTTAAGTGTTTAGGTAGGTCGTGGTCTACACCCACGTCGGCTTTCGCTTGAAGTCTGCCGAGCACATGTCGTGTGCAGACGCTAAGTGGTGGAAACATGTATGAAGAAGTACACCCCTGCAGGGTTATCATAATCTATTCGAATAGCCGCGTCCGCGGTAAAGGACTACTTGGTTGCCTATATAGTTCATAGACAAGTAAATGGAAACTACTAAAAGCCTCAAGATAAGTGTGAGTGCCGAGGATGGCTCTTCCGTAGGAAGACGGAGGTGGATCCTCGGTAGTGTATTGAAGTGGTGAGTAGTGGACTCGTGTGCGCAAAACCATTTCAAGTTGAGGTATCGTAGGATAGTCTAGCCAAGAGTCAAAGCTGGCTTGCTGCAATAACTCCACCAACCCTTCTTGATAACATGCATGTATGTAGGATCTGATGTAAGTCTTGCTGAGTACCTTTGTACTCATGTTGCTATAATTTACATTTTTACAGAAGACGCTGCAACCCCTTCTGATGGGTTCTATGTAGACGTTGACATCAACGAGTAGGCTAAAGGCCCAGGTGGTGATCCTGAGCTTGTGAAGGACCTTGTAGTATAGCTAGGCTTTCCAAGCCTCTTTTATTTTACTAGTTGTCTGTACTCAGACAAGTTACTTCCGCTGCTGGTTTGTATGACTGTATGACTTGTATGTTGGGTCGTGAGACCCGTACCTTTGTGTATGTTATGTATGGCTCCCTGAGCCTTAAATAAAGTATTTGTGTCGTAGAGTCATGTTGTGATGCTTCGTTGTATTTGCACATATCGAGCATATTGTGTGTATGATTGAAATGCTTGGTATGTGTGGGATCTGACTATCTAGTTGTTTATCTTTAGTAGCCTCTCTTACCGGGAAATGTCTCCTAGTGTTACCGCTGAGCCATGGTAGCTTGCTACTGCTCTGGAACACTTAGGCTGGCCGGCATGTGTCCTTCTTCGTTCCCGTGTCTGTCCCTTCGGGGAAATGTCACGCTTTGAGTACCGGAGTCCTGTTAGCCCGCTACAGCCCGGTTTACCGGAGTCCTGCTAGCCCAGTGCTACAGCCCGGACCCACTTGCTGATGACCGACACGTTCGAAGCTGGGTCATGGATGCCTGTCCCTGTAAGTCTGTGCCACTTTGGGTTTACGACTAGTCATGTCAGCCCGGGCTCCTTATCATATGGATGCTAGCGACACTATCATATACGTGAGCCAAAAGGCGCAAACGGTCCCGGGCAAAGGTAAGGCGACACCCGTGGGGATACCGTGCGTGAGGCCGCAAAGTGATATGAGGTGTTACCGGCTAGATCGATGTGACATCGAGTCGGGGTCCTGACAGCGTTGGTATCAGAGCCGGACTGCCTGTAGGTTCTCCAAGCCAAACTGGTCAATGTTGAGTCTAGAAATTCTTTAGTTATATGTAGGGGAATTGTTTGTGGGTTGGAACGTAAGGCTCTTTTACTCCTTTATCTTATGACATTCTGATCTGAGTCAGTCCATTCTTCCACCGGGGGTTAAGGAATTAGGACCTATTCTCTCTATCAGGATCACGTGTTACTAATCAGTAGTACCTTATAGGTATGGTGGATACAAGCCTAGTTCAGTTCTTCTACCATATTATGTTGCTATGATGGTCTCAGAACTTTGATATGATGATGTTGTGTGTGTATGTAATCCTTTGTCAAATGTCTCAAAATCCTTCTTGAGCATTTACAGCTGTTATGCTGCCGAAATTTTGCTAGAAATTCTAATGCCTTTGCATTATGATTGTGCTTTCAGATGGCCACTCGCGACCTCAATCAAGTGGTTCGCCTGACTCGATGCCTAGATGTACCCGGCCATACTGCCAAGTTGGTCAGGGTAATGACTGAGGCTGGATACCGCTGGTATCCTGAGTACACGGTCGAAGAGCAATTCCGAGACTTTAATCAAAGCCAGTACCTCTGCACTGTCCGGATATTTCCATCTTATCTTGGATCCACCGAGCCCCTTCACTGCTCCTATGGACTCGGGGTTACTATTGAGATGGCTGTGCAGGATGCCGCCTACTCTATGATGACCATCATGCGAGTCAGATCTAGTCTATTTCGGGACTCTGATTTCCGGTATATGCCAGGATCACTTCCGGGAGCACAAGGGTATCTCCAGGCTATCTATGCTGACCCCACTCAGGAGGATTCACGGACTCGCACCACTGCTGAGATGCTCGAGGATAAGGACCGTGAAAATCGGGCCTTGAGGTTAGAGCTCTTCAATACCCGTGCTGACCACTGGGCCACTTTGACTCGGTTCGCACCCGCGGTGCAAGCTGGATATTCAGATATGCGCGATCTCTATCCTGTGAGATCTGCTCTGCCAGACGTGATGGGTTGGCGTGATGTAGGAGGCATCACCCCACCTCGCGGTCCCCGCAGGCCACCGTCTGTTGGTCCAAGGCCTCATCCTAGCCCCTATGGTCCACAAGCTCCGCGAGATCGTCTGTTTCCGGATGATCATGTTGAGCTTCCAGGCTATGGAGGTGACTTCTACGAGGACTACTACGGATCGGTCTGAGTTAGTGGTAGTAACACTAGTTCGCACTAGCTGTGTCGTCTATCCTCCCGCGTGACTCGTGGGATATGACCTAGTTTGTACTCTTTCCGGAGGTGTAGAAAAATAATGTATAGGAGCTTGGAATGCCTCCGATGAGATGTAATCCTCTTTTCACCGTAATAGTACTTTGTTTGGTCTTGTACTAAACCCTGTATGGTGTGTATGACAATGGAATAAAGAAGCAGTTTCTGTATTTACCATGTCATACGGATGATCATCTTGCATTTCGAGTTATACCTTACATTTTATATCCTATGTCGGAATTTTATCATCCTGACTAAATCATTGTCTTGTTACCTAGGATGGTCAACACGCGCGCTAACCCTGCTTCTCAAGAGCAGGCCGAAGGCAGTGAAGCCAGGGATGCAAATCTGCCTCATCCTCCTTCACTAGCCGAGGTTATGATGGAAGCTGAGAGAAACAAGCGGGATACCAACCGTTTGTTGGAGCGTATTGAACAGAACACGACACACCATCAGAGGACTAACGTGGTGTCACTCAGTGATTTTATCAAATTGCATCCACCCACGTTCCACCACTCCGTCGAGCCTCTCGACGCTGATGACTGGCTTCGCAGTATCTCTCACAAACTGCGTTCCGCGCTGGTAGCGGAGGCTGACAAGGTCACCTTTGCTGCATATCATCTTGAAGGCCCCGCCAGTCTATGGTGGGAGAATTATGGAGCTATGCGCCCAGCGGGCCATGTCACTACTTGGGCTGAGTTCAGCGAGGCTTTCCGTGAACATCACATTCCGGAGGGTCTCATGGACCGTAAACGTGAAGAATTTTGCAGTTTCACCCAAGGCCGACTTTCTGTGGATGCTTACAGCAGGGAGTTTGGTAATCTCGCACGATATGCAACTGAGGAGGTGTCTACTGATGCCAAGAAGCAAGCAAGGTTCCGTAAGGGCCTTAGTCCTGAGCTTCGCCGTGACCTCCGTCTGCATGAGTGCACATCTTTTCAGAAACTTGTCAACAAAGCCATCAGTGCTGAAACTGGTCAGACTGACTATGACACAACACGCAAGCATGGCCGTGATATGGGTTCCTCATCCGGTGCTGGTCCTCAGAAGCGCCGCGTGTGGGTACCCAACACCGCCCTGCCACCCAGGTTCACACCGAGGCCATCCTTCCAGGCGCCTCGCCCCGTTCAACAGTCTGCACCGGCCAAGCCCTATGGGGGTCCAACTAACAATGCTCCTCCACGTACCAGTTCCGTGACTTGTTTCAAGTGTGGGGAATCTGGTCACTATATGCGTGAGTGTCCCCAGACCAACCCCAACCAGTCTGCTAAAGCTGTTGGCCGTGGCAAGCCGACAGGAAAAATATTCCACGCCAAGCCGGTCACCGCTTCACGTGGCCATGTCAACTGTGTCTCTGCCGAAGAAGCTCAAGAGGATCCCAACGTCGTTCTCGGTACGCTTCTTGTTAATTGCCACCCGGCATTTGTTCTTTTCGATACAGGAGCCTCTCATTCTTTTATATCCGAAAATTATGCTCGTTTGCATAACGTTGCATTCTGTGACATGCCATCCACTATGGAAATTTCTACTCCCGGGTCTAGATGGCAGACCTCTAGGGTAAGCTATGGAAATGAAATCCAAGTTGACAGACTTGTTTTTCTTGCATCCTTGATAGCCCTTAAATCTTCAGATACTAATATCATTCTGGGTATGGACTGGATGTCAGCTCATCATGCCCAAATTGATTGCTTCTCTAGGACTGTTCAACTCACCCATCCTTTGGGGAAGATAGTCAATGTCTTGACCCGAATGGCCAAGCGACAATTATATTCTCTTAACGCCAGCCCTTTGCCAGACCTTGAGGACATTCCGGTAGTCCGTGACTTCCCGGATGTCTTCCCAGAGGAATTGCCAGGTGTTCCACCTGACAGGGATGTTGAGTTCGTAATAGACCTCATTCCAGGAACCGTTCCGATTGCTAGAAGACCTTATAAGATGGCACCACTAGAACTAGCCGAGCTTAAGAAACAACTCGATGAGTCCTTGAAAAAGGGTTTCATCCGACCTAGCTCATCTCCGTGGGCTTGCCCCGTCCTTTTCGTCAAGAAGAAGGATGGTACGGACCGGATGGTTGTAGATTACCGACCTGTCAATTTGGTCACAATCAAGAACAAATATCCGCTTCCCAGCATCAACAACCTGTACGATCAGCTCGCTGGATCCTCAATCTCCTCCAAGATGGATTTCAGGTTGGGCTACCATCAAATCAAAATCAGAAACGGGGACATTCCTAAAACGGCCTTTGTTACTCGTTATGGCCAATACGAGTACACCGTCATGTCCTTCGGTTTAACCAACGCTCCAGCCACCTTTTCTCGGTTAATGAACTCAATCTTCATGGAGTATTTGGATAAATTCGTCGTAGTTTATCTTGATGATATACTCATCTACTCCAAGAACAAGGAAGAACATGCCGAACATCTAAGGCTAGTGTTGAAGAAACTTCGAGAGCATCGCCTTTATGCCAAATTTTCTAAATGTGAATTCTGGTTGTCAGAAGTGACCTATCTGGGTCATGTAATATCTGGTAAAGGTATTGCTATTAACCCTGAGCGAGTTCAAGCCGTCCTTAATTGGACTCCACCTGAATCGGTCAAGCAAGTTCGGAGCTTTCTAGGCTTACCGAGCTATTGTCGTCGCTTTGTCGAGAACTTCTCCAAAGTTGCCAAACCTCTAACCGAACTCCTCAAGAAAGATAAGAAGTTCGAATGGACTCCACAATGTGAGCACAGCTTTCAGGAACTGAAAAGACGCCTGACCTCTGCTCCCGTACTGGTACCGCCAGACTTCTCCAAGGACTTTGTTATCTACTGCGACGCCTCGCGACAAGGACTAGGTTGCATTCTCATGCAAGATCGACACGTAATTGCCTACGCTTCACGGCAATTGCACCCACATGAGGAGAATTATCCTACTCATGATCTAGAGCTTGCAGCCGTAGTCTATGCACTTAAGACCTGGCGGCATTAGCTCCTCGGTAATCGTTGCGAAATATTCACTGATCGCCAAAGTCTGAAGTACATTTTCACCTAACCGGATCTGAATCTCAGGCAAAGACGTTGGGTTGAATTGATCACAGACTTCGACTTAGGAATAACCTACACCCCAGGGAAAGCCAACGTCATGGCTGATGCGCTAAGTCGTAAATCTTATTGTAACAACCTGATGTTACAACAAAGTCAACCGCTTCTCCATGAGGAATTTCGGAAGCTTAACCTTCACATTGTACCTCAAGGTTTTCTTTCCACCTTGGTAGCAAAACCTACTCTTACGGATCAAATCATCGCTGCCCAAAAGCGAGATAAGGGAATATCTAAAATCAAAGAGAACATTGCTAGCGGAGGTGCTAGTTGTTTCTCCACAAATGATCATGGTGTTGTGTACTTTGAGAACCGTCTAGTGGTTCCCAAGAACCAGCATCTACGGTAGTTGATCCTTAAGGAGGCTCATGAATCTCCTCTCACCATTCATCCCGGTAGTACTAAGATGTATCAGGACCTACGCCAGAGGTTCTGGTGGACTAGGATGAAGAGAGAAATTGCTCAGTTTATTGCAAATTGCGACGTCTGTCGACGTGTAAAAGCAGAGCATCAACGGCCTGCTGGCACCCTTCAACCCTTAGCTATTCCTGAATGGAAATGGGATAAAATTGGTATGGATTTCATTACCGGTTTTCCCAGGACCAAGAGAGGGAATAATGCTATCTTCGTCGTTGTCGATCGTCTTTCCAAAGTAGCCCATTTCCTACATGTTCGTGAGAGTATAACCGCTAGTCAGCTGGCAGACTTATACATCTCCCGAATAGTGTCCCTCCATGGTGTTCCTTTGGAAATTAACTCGGATCGAGGAAGTCTTTTCACCTCTCGATTTTGGGAAAGTTTCCAAAATGCTATGGGAACTCGTCTCTCCTTCAGCACCGCTTTCCACCCTCAGTCGAGTGGTCAAGTGGAACGCGTCAACCAGATTCTAGAAGACATGCTTCGAGCCTCTGTTATCTCATTCGGA
This sequence comes from Triticum dicoccoides, assembly GCF_002162155.2. Taxonomy (NCBI): domain Eukaryota; kingdom Viridiplantae; phylum Streptophyta; class Magnoliopsida; order Poales; family Poaceae; genus Triticum; species Triticum dicoccoides. Next base: position 93,040,787 of record NC_041383.1, read on the forward strand.
ATGGACTGGGAGAAGTGCCTTCCATTTGCCGAATTCGCTTACAACAACAGCTATCAATCTAGCTTGGGTAAAGCCCCTTTTGAAGTTCTCTATGGACGACGGTGTCGAACACCCCTTAACTGGTCAGAGACCGGGGAAAGACAATTCTTTGGCCCGGATATGATTCAGGAAGCAGAAGAACAAGTTCGTATCGTTCGTGAAAAGTTGAAAACAGCCCAATCTCGTCAAAAGAGTCAATATGACCGAAAACATAAGGCTATGACTTTCGAGGTTGACGAGAAGGCTTATCTTCGGGTCACCCCTCTGAAGGGAACCCATCGTTTCGGTATCAAAGGCAAATTGGCTCCTCGTTACATTGGACCTTTTCGCATTATCGCCAAACGAGGAGAAGTTGCCTACCAGTTGGAACTACCTCCGCACCTCTCCAGAGTCCACGATGTCTTCCACGATTCTCAACTCAGGCGTTGCTTCTCGGATCCTATCCGTGAAGTGGACCACGAAACGCTTGATCTCCAAGATAATCTTACATATCGAGAGTACCCCATTCGTATCCTCGATCAGGCCGAATGTACCACCCGACGTCATAATATCAAGTTTCTCAAAGTTCAATGGTCGCACCATTCTGAGGATGAAGCAACCTGGGAAAGGGAGGATCGTCTTCGACTTGAGTATCCCGCCTTCTTCCCGGAGGAACCCAAATCTCGGGACGAGATTCTTTTGAGTGGGGGTGAGTTGTCACACCCTAGCTAGTCATGCATCAGAGTGTGTGCATCATGTTTAAATTTCCATTTAATTTGAAATGGGGATTTGTGAAACCCTCAGAATCATTTTTTGAAAAATGATCCAAATAAAAATTTCTCCAAAAGGGTCCAAGAAAATGCTCATGTTGCTCTCTGAAAATATTGGACAGAGATAAAAATCAAACCAATATTTTTAAGAGCTCATAGGTATTTATTTTGGGCATTTGGAATTAATGCATAAATATTTGCATTGGAAATATATTAGTTATATATATTAATATATGTCCAAATATTATGCCAATTATAAAGGAGCTCTGGAATAATATATCTAGCCCCTGCAAAAATTGGCATAAGGTAAATAAATGATTTAATATTTTATTTAAATCAAAACAAATGTCAGAAATTAGAAAAACAGAAATAATTAAAAGGGAGAGCCTTACCTGGGCTCCTCCCTGTGCAGCCCAGCCAGCTGGCCGGCCCAGCCAGCAGGCGGCCCAGCCCGCCTCCCTCCTATGTCGTCTTCGTCCTCGACAGAGGGAGGGGAGTGTGGCCGGCGCGCGCGCGCGCCACCGCGCCACGCCACCTGCTCGCCTGCCTGCCTGCCCTCCCCTCCTCGCTCGATGCCCCGGACGACGCCACGCCCTCCCCCCTGCTCTCTCTCAGTCTCCCTCAGTTCCTCCCTCCTCTCCCTCGCTCTCTCTCTCACACGGCCGAACACCACCATCGCCGCCGTTCGCCATAGCAGCCGTCACCGGCCACCCCTTGCTCCCCCGACTAGCCCAGAGGCTCCGCCGCGACCCCCTCTTC
>NC_041383.1:93042601-93110246 GCF_002162155.2 Triticum dicoccoides
CCACCGGAGATCATCGCCGTCGATTCGCTGCACTCCGGCCGTCCCCGAGCCCGCTAACCATCCCTGCAGCTCCGCGGTGAGCCACTGATTCGATTCCCCCTTGCCCCGTCGTCCCTAGCCTCCTGTAGCTGCCGCCCCCTTGAGCTCCGAAGCTCGACGCCGCCGCCGATGTCGCCGTCGTGGCCACGGTCACCGTAGCGCCCAACCGAGCACACCCACGTCCTCACCGCACCGCCTAGAAGCCGTAGGTGCCAACCCCGCATCCCCGCAGCCGTTGTAGCCTCGACCCCGAGCTCAACCAAGCTCCGGCAGCCGCCACGGTCGTCGCCGTCGACGGTACAGGCCACCCCAGGCACGGCCACCACCACCGTTCGACGCGCGGGAGCAAGGGCTCTCCAACGAGCCCAAGCACGGCCTCGCCCGTGCCCTGTAGCGTGATCCCGCATCGCGCCGCTGTCTCGGGCCTCGCCGGCGTCATGTCGCCGGTGGGTTTGACCCACCTTGACCACGGCAGGAACCCCCCTGTGTCCCTGACAGGTGGGCCCAGCCCTGTAGCTAATTAGGATTAGCACTAACCGAATCAGTTAAATTAACTACCCCCCCTGACACTGACCAGTGGGCCCCAGCGCCACTAATCCCTAATTAGGATTAATTTAATCCTGTTAAACCCCCCTGTCACTGACGTGTGGCCCCCACACGTCAGGTTTGACCCCAGCCAGCCGCGGTTGACCACTGACGTCATGCTGACGTCATGCTAGCGCAATATATATATTTCTGGATTTAATTTAAATCAGGAAATTCCAGAATATTATTTAAACTTCAAAAATTCATAACTTTTATTCTGTAACTCCAAATTGGACAAATTATATATGAAAAATGATCAGAAAAATCCAAGCTATCCATCTGTTCTATTTTCATGCATGATCAAACAAGTTAAATTGATGTTTTAAGCAGAACAAGGAAAAGCACCTTAAAAGGCCATGTTTGAGTTTGAAATTTGAATCTTCGATTCAAATTTGTTCAAACCCTTCTGGTTTTAGTTGCATTAGCCCAACACACTCATATTGCTATATTTCATGCATGCATCATATTGTTGCACATTGTTTGGTGATGGTTGTGTATCGGTGTCCTTTGCGACAGGTTCTGCCTCCGAGGAGTACCGTGATTACCCTAACGAAGAACCGTATCAGTGCATCGAACCATCAGGCAAGCAACCAACCATTTGATCATATCGATACAATCCCATGTTCTCGCTCCTGCTCTCTTTTACTGCATTAAGACAACGCGTTTCAAACTGCTGTGTGCTACGGTAGTTGAACCCATTTCCTCTGCATGACCTGTCATTGCCACAGTAACTAGATGAAACCCACTAGCATGTGTAGGAGTTGATTGAGCCATATGTATGTGTTGTTCCTACCTTGCTATGCCTGCTATGCTTAGAGTCGTGTCAGGTCTGGTTCATCTGGGTGATGGCTAGAGTGAAATGTTTATGTCGGTAATGAGAGTGGTGTGGTGAACACGATTTGGTAATGGTATCGATGAGAGGCCATGTAGGAGTACATGGTGGGTTGTTTCATTGAAGCCGACCTTAAGCACTGAGATCTGTATGTGTGATTTAAGATACAGTTACTACCATGCATTGGGCCCTGAAATATGACCCCGCTCGACTTCTTATTCACCCTAGCTCTCTGTCCAGGAGTTGCAAGTAGTTTCTGGTGTTTGTAGTCTACTGGAGGCCGTGGACAGCGCAGACCGTAGGGGTGGGCTGTGATGCGGTAGGTACGTGGCCGGGTGTACCGAATACCCGTTAGGTATCTCGGGAACCCTGTTCACATCGTTCGGGGCCGTATGGGAAACCTCGGCCGGACTCCCTGCGGATGGAACCTGAATAGGTGATAAACCTGGACTAGAGGCTTAAGTGTTTAGGTAGGTCGTGGTCTACACCCACGTCGGCTTTCGCTTGAAGTCTGCCGAGCACATGTCGTGTGCAGACGCTAAGTGGTGGAAACATGTATGAAGAAGTACACCCCTGCAGGGTTATCATAATCTATTCGAATAGCCGCGTCCGCGGTAAAGGACTACTTGGTTGCCTATACAGTTCATAGACAAGTCAATGGAAACTACTAAAAGCCTCAAGATAAGTGTGAGTGCCGAGGATGGCTCTTCCGTAGGAAGACGGAGGTGGATCCTCGGTAGTGTATTGAAGTGGTGAGTAGTGGACTCGTGTGCGCCAAACCATTTCAAGTTGAGGTATCGTAGGATAGTCTAGCCAAGAGTCAAAGCTGGCTTGCTGCAATAACTCCACCAACCCTTCTTTATAACATGCATGTATGTAGGATCTGATGTAAGTCTTGCTGAGTACCTTTGTACTCATGTTGCTATAATTTACATTTTTTACAGAAGACGCTACAACCCCTTCTGATGGGTTCTATGTAGACGTTGACATCAACGAGTAGGCTAAAGGCCCAGGTGGTGATCCTGAGCTTGTGAAGGACCTTGTAGTATAGCTAGGCTTTCCAAGCCTCTTTTATTTTACTAGTTGTCTGTACTCAGACAAGTTACTTCCGCTGCTGGTTTGTATGACTGTATGACTTGTATGTTGGGTCGTGAGACCCGTACCTTTGTGTATGTTATGTATGGCTCCCTGAGCCTTAAATAAAGTATTTGTGTCGTAGAGTCATGTTGTGATGCTTCGTTGTATTTGCACATATCGAGCATATTGTGTGTATGATTGAAATGCTTGGTATGTGTGGGATCTGACTATCTAGTTGTTTATCTTTAGTAGCCTCTCTTACTGGGAAATGTCTCCTAGTGTTACCGCTGAGCCATGGTAGCTTGCTACTGCTCTGGAACACTTAGGCTGGCCGGCATGTGTCCTTCTTCGTTCCTGTGTCTGTCCCTTCGGGGAAATGTCACGCTTTGAGTACCGGAGTCCTGTTAGCCTGCTACAGCCCGGTTTACCGGAGTCCTGCTAGCCCAGTGCTACAGCCCGGACCCACTTGCTGATGACCGACACGTTTGAAGCTGGGTCATGGATGCCTGTCCCTGTAAGTCTGTGCCACTTTGGGTTTACGACTAGTCATGTCAGCCCGGGCTCCTTATCATATGGATGCTAGCGACACTATCATATACGTGAGCCAAAAGGCGCAAACGGTCCCGGGCAAACGTAAGGCGACACCCGTGGGGATACCGTGCGTGAGGCCGCAAAGTGATATGAGGTGTTACCGGCTAGATCGATGTGACATCGAGTCGGGGTCCTGACATCATTGCAATTCATCAACCACCAATAGGACAACGAAAATCTACTCAGACATCATAGGATGGCAACACATCATCGGATAATAATATGAAGCATAAAGCACCATGTTCAAGTAGAGGGTACAGCGGGTTGCGGGGGAGTGGACCACTGAATATAGATGGGGGAAGGTGATGGATATGTTGGTGAAGATGGCGTAGGTGTTGGTGAAGATCGCGGTGATGATGATGGCCCCCGGCGGCGTTCCAGCGCCACCGACAGCAAGGGAGAGAGATCCCCCCTTCTTCTTCTTCTTCCTTGACCTTCTCCCTAGATGGGAGAAGGGTCTCCCCTCTGGTCCGTGGCTCCCATGGCTTGGGAGGGGTGAGAGCCCCTCCGAGATTGGATCTACCTCTCTGTTTCTGCCTTCTGGAATTCTACCCTGGCACTGTTTCCTTTATATCTGGAGATCCGTAACTCCGATTGGGTTGAAACCTTTGCCCAGATCGTTTTCCAAAAATTAGCTTTCTTGCGGCCAAAGAAGGGCATCAACCGCCTTACGGGTGGCCCACGAGGGTGGGGGGCACCCACATTATGTGGGCGTGGGCCCGTATCTCGTGGCCACCTCGGGCATCGTCTCGCGTTCATTCTTCCTCCCAAAAATCACAAATATTCCAAAATGATTCTCCGTCCGTTTTTATCCCGTTTGGACTCCGTTTGATATGGGGTTTATGTGAAACATAAAACATGCAACAGACAGGAACTGGCACTAGGCACTGGATCAATATGTTAGTCCCAAAAAATAGTATAAAAAGTTGCGAAAAGAATATGAAAGTTGTAGAATATTGGCATGGAACAATCAAAAATTATAGATACGACGGAGACGTATCAAGGAGGCATCAGAGTCGTTTACCTTCAATTTACAATGCGAGAAACCTCTTTAACACACCTGGAGCGGGGACCAGTAACCAACCAGAGATAAACCGGGTTGAAGCACCTAGGGCTGGAGTGCCGGCTCGGCCACGCACGACGGAGTCGCCCCATCTAAATACTTCTCCACCTCAGTATGTACCGACACCACCGGGTCATTATTCTAATCCTTTGGATAACATGATTGGTGCGGCGACATGGCTGGAGGCTCTACCGGTTGAAGGCGAATCACCGGCAGCAATGAAAATACGACGAGTCGGGGAACTGCTCCAGACGGTTGTGGCTCAACAGGCGGCTTATCCATACAGGACCGTATCCACTCCACGCAACGTCCAAGCAAAAGTTATAGCAGGCATATTGATGAGCCGGCGGTGTCAAGCAGTGGACGATAACGGAACCCGCCCCGTGGACATGACCCAGCGTGCGGTGGAGCTAATGCTCAGAATGTGGTGGATTAGGGTAGACCGCGTCAAGAGGCTGAGCGGGCGGCTCAGTACGCGGCTCGTCAACATTCTCCGGCTCATCCGACAACCTTGGTGGCGACAGGCGTGACCTTCAGAACTTTGGGTGTGCCATGTTTAGTGCCGGCGCTACGTAATGAGCGTTTGCCAAAGGATTTCAAGGGTCCTCGCAAGGTGCCTAACTACACAGCTGACTTACCCCCTGAAGCATGGGTTGAGAGTTATGATATGGCCATGGAACTGCTGGATGTTAGCGATGCTGCATGTGCTAAGTATTTCACCATGATGTTGGATGGGACGGCCCGTTCTTGGTTGAAAGGGCTATCTGGCAATTCCATTGGGCCATGGGCCGAGTTAAAAGCCCGGTTTATTCAGAATTTTAAAGATACGTGCAAGCAACCTATGTTAATTGTGGATTTGGACGCCTGTGTCCAAGAAGAGGGCGAGCCAACAACCCATAGGGTGCGCCGGGTCTCAACTATCCTGCACTCATCGGATCGCATCAATGTCGGCTCAGCAGTCTTGATGTTAGAAAAGAATTGCCGTTTTATGCCCCTTAAATAGAAGCTAGGGTGGCTCAAGCGCCACTACAGCGACATGGGAGAGCTGATGCCGGCTCTGGTTAAGTATGCCGACTCTGATGGTACCAAGGACCCTGAGTCTGATGATGAAAAGCCGGGAAAGGGAAAGAAGAGTGGCAACACCAAGGGGCAGCATCATAACCCGGCGAAGGGGGGGGGGGAAATGGTAAGCACAAGGCTGATAATAGTTTGGATTTTTTGGCTAATACCAACACACAGAATAATGGTCAGCATCGTAAGGGAAAGCCACTGAAAGTGCAACTATCCCTAGGTGGTTTTGGTAATTCATAACAACATATAGCTCATTGAGCTAATGCTATTCCAAGACTATTATTTCAGGAAAGCTCAATGAATGGCATGGCATGGATGATGAAAGTGGATCCCTCAAAATAATAAGGACAAAGGATTGGCTCAAACTCAAAAGCTCAAGACTCTTCATTTTATATTTTAGTGATCCAAGATCACATTGAGTCTATAGGAAAAGCCAATACTATCAAGGAGGGATGAGGTGTTGCTTAATGAGCCTCTTGCTTCATGTGCTTTGTGATATGATCCAAAACCCTCAACTACTTTCCCACATCCACAAATGACCTAAACCCAAAGCCAAAATCGGTCACACCGATTCTTCCTATCCGACGCCACCGATTCCAAAAGTCATAGCCACTGCCACAAACCCTAAGCAAATCGGTCTTACCGATAGGGATCTCGGTCTCATCAAGATGGGGTTGTAATCTCTCTGTTTCCCTTCGTAACGTTTCGGTCTAACCGAAGTGAGCGATCGGTCCCACCGAGATTGCAATGTAAACTCTCTGTTTCCTTTTTGTAACATTTCGGTCTCATCGAAAAGAGCAAATCGGTCCAACCGAGTTTACCTGACCAACTCTCTGGAAAGCTTATTACCAAATCGGTCTCACTGAGTTTGTGTAATCGGTCTTACCGAGATTACGTTATACCCTAACCCTAACCGAATCGGTCTCACCGAGATGCATGTCAGTCCCACCGAAAATCACTAACGGTCACTAGGTTTACTAAATCGGTCCGACCAAGTTTAACAATTCGGTCCCACCGAGTGTGGTAAATTGTGTGTAACAGTTAGATTTTGTGTGGAGGCTATATATACCCCTCCACCTCCTCTTCATTCGTGGAGAGAGCCATCAGAACGAACCTACACTTCCAACTTACCATTTCTGAGAGAGAACTACCTACTCATGTGTTGAGGCCAAGATATTCCATTCCTACCATATGAATCTTGATCTCTAGCCTTCCCCAAGTTGCTTTCCACTCAAATCTTCTTTCCACCAGATCCAAAACCTATGAGAGAGAGTTGAGTGTTGGGGAGACTATCATTTGAAGCACAAGAGCAAGGAGTTCATCATCAACGCACCATTTGTTACTTCTTGGAGAGTGGTGTCTCCTAAATTGGCTAGGTGTCACTTGGGAGCCTCCGACAAGATTGTGGAGTTGAACCAAGGAGTTTGTATGGGCAAGGAGATCGCCTACTTCGTGAAGATCTACCGCTAGTGAGGCAAGTCCTTCGTGGGCGACGACCATGGTGGGATAGACAAGGTTGCTACTTCGTGGACACTTCGTGGGTGGAGCCCTCCGTGGACTCGCGCAGCCGTTACCCTTCGTGGGTTGAAGTATCCATCAATGTCGATGTACGATAGCACCACCTATCGGAACAACGCCAAAAACATTCGTGTCTCCAATTGCGTTTGAATCCTCCAAACCCTTCCCTTTACTTTCTTGCAAGTTGCATGCTTTAATTTCCGCAGCCTATATACTCTTTGCATGCTTGCTTGAATTGGGAAAAGGTTAAGTTTTTATTGGTCAAGTAGTCTAATCACCCCCCTCTAGACATACTTCAAGGTCCTATAGCCACCTCCTCGGTTTGGAGGGTCTAGTTTCAATCTTGAGCAGATGTTGAATCAGCCCTGCCCGAAGCATGGTACACAGGAAAGGCCGTCCACTCACCTCTAGAAGGATTGCTTCATTATGAAAGAGTACAAAAATTCCAATCTTTTCCAGAATAATTATGGGCCGGGCGGTAGCTCAGGTTCGGGTTATGGTGGTGGCGGTTCTAGTTCCATTTTTTAGGGCCAGGGCAATCAAGGCAATCATAGTGGTTATAATCAACAGCCTGGTTAGGGGGTTCAGCAACAACAGCAGTCTGGTTATCAGAATAATTCGAAGCAGTTAAATAGTGGGCAGTACCACGTCTTCACCATGAGTCTATGCAAGTAGGTTCAAAAGCTCCATAAAAGGGTTGTGAACACCGTTGAGCCAGCAATTCCCTGTTACCTACGATGGTCTGAGCAGCCCATTGTGTGGAGTCGAGAGGATCACCCGCCCCGGGTTGATAATCCGGGTCATTTGGCTTTGGTGGTGGCGCCTCAGGTTGGAGGGTACAAGTTCACTAAGGTACTCATGGATGGAGGTAGCAGCATTAATATCCTTTACTATGATACTTCCCATTGTATGGGGTTAACTGAGTGGTACCTGGTAAGTCGGCGTATCTTGTAGGCAAGAAAGCTTTGGAAGTAGATTTTGGGGATGAACATGATTCCAGGGCCAAGACGCTAACCTTTGAAGTGGTCAAGATTCAAAGCCCGTATCATGCTCTGTTTGGACGGCCGGCTTACGCTAAGTTCATGGCACGACCTTGTTATGTTTATCTGCAGCTCAAGATGCCGGGTTACAAGGGGACGATCATAGTGCATGGAAGCCGGAAAATAGCTTTGGAGTGTGAAGAAGGTGACGCAGCTTATGCTGAGTCTGTTTGCGCAACAGACGAATTGAAGTTCTACAAAGGCAATGTTGACCCGGCGGATATGACATCTTTGAAAAAGCCAACTACAGAGCATGATCCGGTATTGAAGTTTAAGTCGGCAGATGACACTAAGCTAGTTGACTTCTTTCCTGGCGATTCATCCAAGCAGTTCAATATCAGTGGTAACCTGGATCCAAAATAAAAAAGCGCACTCATCAAGTTCAACCGTGAGAACCGGAACATCTTTGCATGGAAACCTTCTGATAAGCCAGGTGTATCGAGGGAACTCGCTGAGCACACCCTTAATATTGATCCAAAGTTTAAGATAGTCAAGCAATTCCTTCGTCGCTTCAATGAGGAGAGGCGTAAGGCGATTAGTGAAGAACTGGCCCGGCTTTTGGGGGTTGGGTTCATTGTTGAAGTCTTTCATACTGGGTGGTTGGCTAACCCGGTGCTGGTACTTAAGAAAAATGGCACTTGGCATATGTGTGTGGACTACACGGACTTAAACAAGGCCTATCCGGCTGATCCTTTTGCTCTCCCTCTTATTGATCAAATTATAGATGCTATGGCGGGTTGTGACCGTTTGAGCTTTTTGGATGCTTATTTTGGTTATCATCAGATCAAGATGGCAGTTAAGGACCAGGAGAAGACATCTTTCATCACTCCTTTTGGAGCCTTCTGCTATGTGTCTATGCCTTTCGGGCTCAAGAGTGCCCAGGCGACTTACCAGCGCTGTGTACAGAATTTTCTTCATGATCAGATTGGGTGTAATGTTCATGCTTATGTGGATGATATTGTGTGAAATCTAGAAAGAAGGAAACTTTGATAGATGATTTCAAGGAGACCTTTGACAATCTCCGGGTCTACAAGATGATGCTTAACCCAACCAAGTGTGTTTTTGGTGTGCCAGCAGGCAACCTTTTGGGCTTTCTGGTTTCTCAACGGGGTATTCAAGCTAACCCAGAAAAAATTAAGGCTATTACTTCCCTGGCTAAGCCAGCGTGTGTCAATGATGTTCAGTGTTTCGCAGGTTGTATTGCGGCCTTTAGCCGGTTCATAAGCCGGCTGGGAGAGAAGTCTATCCCTCTGTATCAGATGATGAAAAAGACAGCTAATTTTGTCTAGAGTAATGCTGCTAATGAAGCGTTTGAAGCCTTGAAGAAACAACTGGCTGAGCCGCCAGTCCTTGCTGCTCCTATTGATAAGGAGCCATTGTTGTTATATGTGGTTGCTAATGCCCGAGCTGTCAGCATAGCTATTGTGGTGGAACGGAAGGAAGCAAGTAAGGAATATCTGGTTCAACGGCCGGTTTACTACATCAGTGAAGTGCTTATTGAATCCAAGCAGAGATATCCGCACTGGCAGAAGCTTGTCTATGGGGTGGTCATGGCTAGTGGAAAGCTCAAGCAATATTTCTTCGGTCATACTATCACTGTGGTTAGTTCTGCTCCTTTAGGGGATATAGCACATATGTCCGTGCGTTGCATCGAAGAAAAGCTGTCCATCCGGCCAAGTTAAACACAGTCTGATTGCAGTTATATGTTAAGTTATATCATACTCCCATTGTCCCGTAATATACCGCCTATCTCATGTTCACCTATAATCCCACGTACAAAGCATCAAATCATTGGGAGTTAATTTCTTCTTTTCGATAAATGCAGAGTTAAATCCTTCTTGCTTATCTTTAACAACACAATGGTGTGTTCGTTTTTCTAGGGATAATCGGGACCCACTGTTCACTCTATCAATTCCTGGAGCGGTTATTGATTTTCCATACAACTTGCAAATGTATATAAATTGATGAAATTTAGTGTAAAAAAATGAGACGGCGATTATTTAATTTGATAAGTAAACAAACCCTCTCGTTTGGATTTAAAGGGCTTGATGGCCAAAACTCTATGACCAAGTGATAACCTCGCATGAAGATTAAATGCATCTAATTGTAACCGCATGGAGAAGCAGCTTCCATTTGGAGGAAACAAAACCCATCGCATACATTGGCTGGTGCTCTGTAACGATTTGCTAGAGAGATTAAATTAGGCATTTTTCATTAATGACCCAAAAACAATGAACCTACTCATTGCACCTGGCTTAATAATAATGGACGGAGGTGATAGACACAAGTAAGAGTTAGCTCAATTTACTCACTCAAGGTATATTTTTCTTTTTTCAACAAATGTTCAGAAATTTTAAAATGTTTGCGAAAACTCCAAAATGTTTGAAATTTCTGAAATTATTTGCATTTTTATATGTTTTGATGGATTTTAAAAATGTTCACGATTTCAGAAAATGTCTCTGTTTCAAAAAAAATCAATCATTAAAAAAGTCCATGTTTTCCAAATTTGTTGGCAAATTCAAAAAAAATTCAGGGGATATCATAAAAAAATTGGGTTTTGAAATATTGTTCACACTTTCTAAATATTTTCACTTATTTAGGAAACAAAATTATGTTTTCAAATTTTGTTCATAAATTCAAAAAATTCGTGTTTTCATAACTTGTTCGTAAATTCTTTGGGGAATTTCACAAAATTTTAGCATTTTAAAAAAATGTTCATAATTTCAGAAAATGTTCCCCTTTTCAATTATGTTCTTGTTTTTCAATAAATATTTGCATTTTAAATAGTTTTTGTTCGTAGTTTCGTGAAATGTTCACGTCTCTAAAAATTTGTTAACGTATTTTGGAAATGTTTTTTTCAGAAACTATTTACTCTTTTTGAAATAAAATCACATTTGAATTTCAAAAAGGTTTACGTCTTTCAATGCAAATAATTTGTGTAAGCGGAGCTGCAATTTTTAGACAACAAATTGAAGAACTACACTGCCTTAGGGGCGTGGTTAACTCGTGCGAGGTGTTGTGTTCGATTCCACTTTAGGCATAGACTTTTGCTAGTTATTTTTATGTTTTTCCACTGCCGATTGTTTCTTTTAATTAAAGGTCGCGTTGCTATTTATATATAGCCGTACTGGTTAGCAGCACGGGTTTACAAGCTGCTGGTTGCAGGTTCGTTTCCCACTTGGGCCGTTTTTTTTGATGATTTTTTTACAGGACGAAAAACTCAGCGTGGCCAGGTGATTTTGGACAAATGAAAATCGTTGGTACCATGACGGACGAAAATATATCTGGTCCCACCGCAAACGATAAAAGTAGAGAAACAATCCTTCCTTTAATATTAGGTAAGGATTATTCAAAACAGATAAGCCACGGGTAGAGTAGCCAAGTGGGCCATTGAGCTTGGACCTCATGGTTTGAAATATATGCCTCGCATGGCCATCAAATCCCAAGCACTCGTGGATTTCATCAATGACTAGACAGAGCTACAGATGCCTGAGGACAAGCCGGATAACACATATTGGACTATTCATTTTGATGGGTCCAGGTAATTGTGGGGCTCGGGGGCTGGAGTTGTCTTGACTTCTCCACGAGGTGATAAATTTTGTTATGTCTTAAGGTTGATGTTCCCTTGTACTAACAATGCAGCTGAGTATTAAGCCTTGCTCCATGGTCTTTGTATGGCTAAGGAGATGAATTTAAGCCGGGTGTGATGTTTCGGCGACTCAGATTTGGTGGCTCAGCAAGTTTCGGGCACTTGGGATTCTAAAGATCCACTCATGGCGACTTATCATCGCGATGTTGATGTTATTCCTCGTAATTTCAAGGGTTATCAAGTTGAACATGTTGATGGCAGGAAGAATGAGGCGGCTGATGCATTGAGACGTTTAGGGTCCTAGTGTAAGCCGGTGCCACCTAACACTTTCCTGGATTTTCTGCATAACCCTTCAGTCAAATTGCCCACAGAAGAAGATCTTGCTATTCCTAACCCGGAGGCGCAATTGGTGGCGGCTCTTCACGCTATTCCTGATTGGACAGTCCCATATTTGGCTTATATGACCCGGAGTGAGTTACCCGAGGATGAAACCTTGGCCAGACAGATAACCCGGCGGTCCAAATCGATGACAATTGTCAACGGAGAGTTACACCATTGCAGTGTTACTAGGGCATTTCAACATTGCGTTTCTCCTAAAGAGGGCCGTGAAATTCTTCGCGAGATTCATGAAGGATATTGTGGTCATCATGCTGGCTCTAAGTCTCTCGTGGATAAAGCTTTTCGTTAGTGATTTTATTGGCTGACGGCTCATGCTGATGCAGAGGATTTGGTCACTAAATGTGATGGTTGTCAGAAATTTTCACGACGAGCTCACGTGTCGGCTCAAGAATTGAGGATGATTCCAATTACTTGGCTGTTTGCCGTCTGGGGGATTGATATGGTTGGGCCTTTCAAAAGGTCCAAGGATAAAAAGACCTACCTTTTGGTGGCAGTTAACAAATTCACAAAGTGGGTCAAAGCAGAGCCGGTCAGTAAGTGTGACGCGGCAACAGCAGTTCAGTTCATTAACAAGGTGATTTTCCGCTTTGGTTTTCCCCACAACATTATAACTAATAATGGCACTAATCTGTCCAAGGGAGCTATGAAAGAGTTTCATCAACGTGAGCATATCCGACTTGATGTATCATCAGTGGCTCACCCCTAGTCAAATGGTCAAGCTGAGAGAGCTAATCAAGAAAGTTTGAGAGGCATCAAGCCCCGGCTTATGGTTCCTTTGTAGAGGATGTTGGGTTGTTGGGTGGAGGAGTTACCCTCTGTGTTATGGAGTATCAATACTACCCCCAACAGATCTATGGGTTCCACGCCTTTTTCATGGTTTACAGAGCAGAGGCGGTTCTCCCTAGTGACATCCGTCACGACTCGCCCCACGTGGCGGCGTATGTTGAAGCTGGCAATGAAAAAGCACGTCAGGATACACTTGACCTATTAGATGAGGAGCGTGACCTCGCGGCGGCTCGTTCAGCGATTTACCAGCAAGATTTACGTTGTTATCCCAGTCGCCGGGTTAAAACTAGAACCTTTCAAGAAGGGGACTTGGTGCTCCGGCTTATCCAGGATCAATCTAATATGCACAAGCTATCCCCACCTTGGGAAGGGCCCTTTGTGGTCAGCAAGTATCTAAACAATGAGTCACACTACCTTATCGATGTTCGAGGCCACAAGGACTCACGCACGTCGGAGGAGGAGACCCGCCCGCCATGGAATATTGCTCATCTTTAGCCTTATTACACCTGAGCCATCGGCTCTTATGGTGTACATATTTTGACAATGTATATAGTATGATAAATATAATGAAGTCGGCATCCCTGAGAAAGCAGGGCCTCTGTTGTTTCATTTCTAATAATAATGAGTCTTTACTGACACTTCATATGGTCACATGGGGGCTTCCTGTTCATTGAGCGAAGCTATGATTACCCTTTGATCCGGCTTATACGCCATGATTACAAAACACTTGGGGGCTTGCTACCCAGGACAAAGGGACCAAAGAGAGTCTGTTGCAAAGCACAACTCAAACATAGGTGACCTGCTTTGATATCATTTGGGGGCGACCTGCTTAATGAGCAGAGCCTTGATTGCTCTCTTGATCCGGCTTGTATGCCCTTAATAAAATGTTACTTGGGGGCTCTTTGTTCAATGGACAAGAGTTTTTATGACCCTTGTAATAGGCTTAAAAGGCAGACTTGGGAGCCAGGTGTATTCACCTGAAAACTCGGGTTATCCTGCCTTTTTAAGTTTGGCACTCCGCCCAGGTTTACTGGAATGACCCACCGTACTTTTGACAGTCAATCTTATATAAAACCCTGAACTTGTCAAAGTCAAAACGATGATTGGTCATGTGAGGCCCGGCTTATAAGGTTTGCATGAAGGTTAAACTCAGTGGTTGTGCGGCCCTTTGAAAGCACTTGATAGATTTAGGCTTGGCGGCCTATGAACGCCTTGTTTTTCTGCTTTATTATTTTCTATTCGAACATTTTTGGGTTCATCTTTGTACCATATTGACATATGGTTTAAAAACCGATTCACGCCTGTAGCCTTAATTTCTATCGCTCATTTTTGAGTATATCTGTGGTTTTTTTATAACTCGGCCTGGCTTTGGACTATAAGTCACCAGTATATGATGATATTAAATACTTGGAAGCACTGTGCTCTAAGTTTTGGGATATTACTCCTTGCCGCATACTGCTTTGTAAGCCGACAGTATATAACAATTAAACAGGGCATTATATGCTCAATTTTTTTTGGGTTGTTACCCTTACTGCACTGGTATGATAATCCGGTAGTGTGATCAATTATCACAGGTACGATATTTTTGTTATGATTAGATATGGTTATGTTTAAACCGGCCCTGGTCATGAACTGTTTAGGTCACCAGTGGTTTCAGGGTATTATGACCCGCCCTGTGGTAAGCCGCCAGGGCACTTGTGATCTGTTTGTGTGTAGGATAATGCTAAATATGATTGATGCTATTGAGGGAGTCCTGGACTAGGGGGTGTCCGGATAGCCGAACTATCATCATCGGCCGGACTCCAAGACTATGAAGATACAAGATTGAAGACTTCACCCCGTGTCCGGATGGGACTTTCCTTGGCGTGGAAGGCAAGCTTGGCGATACGGATATGTAGATCTCCTACCATTGTAACCTACTCTGTGTAACCCTAGCCCTTTCCGGTGTCTATATAAACCGGATGGTTTTAGTCCGTAGGACATAACAACAATCATACCATAGGCTAGCTTCTAGGGTTTAGCCTCCTTGATCTCGTGGTAGATCTACTCTTGTAATACCCACATCATCAATATCATTCAAGCAGGACGTAGGGTTTTACCTCCATCAAGAGGGCCCGAACCTGGGTAAATCATTGTGTCCCTTGTCTCCTCTTACCATCCGCCTAGACGCATAGTTCGAGACCCCCTACCCGAGATCCGCCGGTTTTCACACCGACATTGGTGCTTTCATTGAGAGTTCCTCTGTGGCGTCACCGATAGGCTCGATGGCTCCTTCGATCATCAACAATGACGCGGTCCAGGGTGAGACTTTTCTCCCCGGACAGATCTTCGTATTCAGCGGCTTTGCACTGCGAGCCAATTCATTTGGCCATCTGGAGCAGATCAAAAGCTACGCCCCTGGCCGTCAGGTCAGATTTGGAAGTCTGAACTTCACGGCTGACATCCGCGGAGACTTGATCTTCAATGGATTCGAGCCATAGCCGAGTGCGCCGCACTATCACGATGGGCATGATTTAGCTCTGCTGCCGGACAGTGCCCTGGAGGCCGCACACGAGTCCACTCCGACCCTCGATTCGGAGCCGGCTGTGCAGATCGAGGACGGGTGGTTGGACACCGCCTTGGGGGCTGCAACCTCTACGGCGATAGAGCCGAATACTGACTTTGTCCCTTCTGAAGCTCGTGACTCCAAGCTGCCGGACTCCTTGCCGGATTCCGAACCTCCCGCGCCCCCTCCAATCGAATCCGATTGGGCGCCGATCATGGAGTTCACCGCTGCGGACATCTTTCAGCACTCACCTTTCGGCGACATCCTGAGTTCGCTAAAGTATCTCTCATTCTCAGGAGAGCCCTGGCCGGACTGCGGTCAGGACGGCTGGGATGCAGACGACGAAGAAATTCAAGACCCACCGACCACCCACTTAGTAGCCACTGTCGATGACTTAACCGACATGCTAGACTTCGACTTCGAAGACATCGACGGTATGGACGACGATGCCGGAGACGACCAAGAACCAGCGCCTACTGGGCACTGGAAAGCCACCTCGTCATACGACATATACATGGTGGATATCCCAAAGGATGGGAATGGCGAAGGAACAGCGGAGGAAGACCCCTCCAAGAAACAGCCCAAGCGCCGGCGTCAGCGGTGCCGCTCTAAATCCCGCCACAGCAAGAATGGCGATTCCGGCACCGGAGATAATAATACCCCAGACAGTGCCGAAGACAACCCCCTCCAGCAAGATTCAGCGCAGGAGGACGGAGATGCCAGCCCTCATGAGAGAGCGGCAGACGAAGAGGTAGAGGATGATAATTACATGCCTACCTCCGGAGATGAGGCAAGCCTCGACGACAATGAATTTGTCGTGCCTGAGGATCCCGTCGAACAAGAGCGTTTTAAACACAGGCTTATGGCCATGGCAGACAGCCTCAAGAAAAAGCAGCAACAGCTTAGAGATGATCAGGATCTGCTAGCCGACAGATGGACTAAAGTCCTTGCGGGCGAAGAGCATGAGCTCGAACGCCCCTCCAAAAGCTACCCCAAACACAAGTTGCTCCCCTGATTAGAGGAGAAAGCATATAAACCTGCATCACCAGAGCACAATGCGGCTGACCGGCCACCTCATGGCCGCGACAGAGAGGCCTCTAGGCCCTCCAGTAGAACCGTACCCCGGCATCGCTCGAAAAGCACAAGACCACAGGGGAACGCTCCGGACTTGCGAGATATATTGGAGGATAAGGCAAGACAATCAAGATCGATCTACGGATCGCGTGGGCGCCCCATGATACGTGACGATAACCATCGCGCCAGACACAGTAAGTCTGGCCGGTCCGAACACAGTAGACAAAGCTCGTTGGAGCTCCGTCGCGATATAGCCCAATACAGAGGCGCCGCACACCCACTATGCTTCACAGATGAAGTAATGGATCATCAAATCCCCGAAGGGTTTAAACCCGTGAATATTGAATCCTATGATGGCACAACAGACCCCGCGGTTTGGATCGAAGACTATCTCCTTCATATCCACATGGCCCGCGATGACGATCTTCACGCCATCAAATACATCCCACTCAAGCTTAAAGGACCAGCTCGGCATTGGCTTAACAGCTTGCCAGCAGAACCAATTAGGTGTTGGGAGGACCTGGAAGCCGCATTTCTTGATAACTTCCAGGGCACGTATGTGCGACCACCAGACGCAGACGACCTAAGCCACATAATTCAGCAGCCAGATGAATCGGCCAGACAATTCTGGACACGGTTCTTAACTAAGAAAAATCAAATCGTCGACTGTCCGCATGCGGAGGCCCTCGCGGCCTTCAAACATAACATCCGCGACGAGTGGCTTGCCCGGCACCTGGAACAGGAAAAGCCGAAATCCATGGCAGCCCTCACATCACTCATGACCCGCTTCTGGCAGTCCGGATACAAAGGACCGCAATGGCAGGTCGCGTCGCAACAAGAACAAGCGCCGCATTAACGGCGACAATAATGAGGATACGGCAATCAATGCCGGATTCGGAGGCTCCAAACCCGGTCAGGGGAAAAAGCCATTCAAAAGAACTACTACGGGTCCGTTCAATTTGGACCGAATACTTGATCGCTCGTGCCAGATACACGGCACCCCCGAAAAGCCAGCCAACCACACCAACAGGGACTGTTGGGTATTCAAGTAGGCAGGCAAGCTAATTGCCGAAAACAATGGCAAGGGGCTGCTTAGCGATGACGAAGAAGAGACCCGACCGCCGAACAATAGAGGACAGAAGGGTTTCCCCCCACAAGTGCGGACGGTGAATATGATATACGCAACCCACATACCCAAAAGGGAGTGGAAGCGTGCACTCAGGGACGTATACGCGATGGAGCCAGTCGCCCCGAAGTTCAACCCATGGTCCTCCTGCCCGATCACTTTTGATCGAAGGGACCACCCCACCAGCATCCGCCACGGTGGATTCGCCGCATTGGTTTTAGACCCAATCGTCGATGGATTTCACCTCACCAGTGTCCTGATGGACGGCGGCAACAGCCTGAACCTGCTTTATCAGGACACAGTGCGCAAGATGGGCATAGACCCATCAAGGATTAAACCCACAAAGACGACCTTCAAAGGCGTCATACCAGGTGTAGAGGACAATTGTACGGGCTCAGTTACACTGGAAGTGGTCTTCGGATCCCCGGATAACTTCCGAAGTGAGGAGTTAATCTTCGACATAGTTCCGTTCCGCAGCGGCTATCATGCTCTGCTCGGACGGACCGCGTTTGCAAAGTTCAATGCGGTGCCGCACTGCGCATACCTCAAGCTCAAGATGCCAGGCCCTCGAGGAGTCATCACGGTCAACGGAAACACCGAACGCTCCCTCCGAACGGAGGAACATACAGCGGCTCTCGCGGCAGAAGTACAATGCAGCCTCTTAAGGCAATTCTCGAGTCTGGCCGTTAAGCGACCGGACACGGCTAAACGCGCCTGGAGTAACCTATAACAAGACCACCTGGCACGTTACGAGCACGCGTAGCAATGCGGCCCCAACCCCAGCCCTCGCAAGATTGCAAGACTGGTCCTTCGCGTACATCATTACGCTCTGGAGATACCATGGGCATAGGGGGAGGGGCACGACCACGACAGGCCCAGAATGCTGCTTAACCACATCAGGGGCTCCCAGGTGTGTCATTCCTTTTTTCTTTTTTCTTTCTTACCCACAGGACTCCGTTCACAAGAGGCCCTGTCTGGCAGTAGACCGGCCGAACTCACGATGCAACAGCCAGGGAAGGAGAAAGGCTACGACGAATATCCAGGTGGTCTCCATTACAAGCACTAAATCTATTTTATACACCATTCCGCAGCCTACCCCTGGAGGGGCACATGTTTAATAGTCCCATCCCTTGCTTATCGCACAATTTGTATCGTCCTGCATTCATGGCAGTATATCTTGAATAAACAATGCAGCACCTTTTTGCTTTTAATTGCATTCCTTTCTTATACATATGTTCATTTATGACATGTCGCGTCCGTACACTTTGGTACGGCTAAATACACCAGGGGCTTAAGTTCCCCACATTATGGTGTGATAAGTCTGAACACTTTCACAAGTGCGGCACCCCGAACTTATAGCATTATATGCATCGACTCCGAATCATGTCTTGGGTCAATAGTTGGGTTTGCCCGGCTCCCATGTTTTGGTACCTTATGTTCCGTTCTATCGGCTAAGGTAGCACTGGGAGAACCACTCTGATTGCGCCCCAGTTGAGCTGGGCGAGCGCCTCAGTGGAGAAAGCTAAAACTGACTGTCATGATGAGGCGAGAGCCGGTCGCTGTTCGAGAGGTTTTTTCGAGTCCCTAAAGACTTATGCCGCTTAGAGCGAGGAACCGGCCTTGTCCGGCCCAGGCATGGATAGCGCCCCGAATTCGGCCTTCCGGACACTAGGGGCTTCACCGAAATTTAAAATTATAGAATTCTATGGCTAAGTGAGAGTGTTCAAGCATTATAAGTCCGGTTGCCTGGTTTGTTTTGTAGAGCGCCTCCCTAGATGGACCCAAATATGGGAACAAGAGTGCTCAAATTTATCCCGAACTGTAAGTGCATCTAGTGCCCCTTAGTGATTTTGGTGTATTGAAGACTTATAGGTTCAGGACTAATGCGTTTGTGAGTATACACAGGTCTATAAGTCTATGAGGAGTTTGATATTTACAGAGAAAGTCGACCCCTAAAAATGAAGTTCTTCAACTGAAGACTTTGATATTCTGAAGACTTTCTGAAGACTTTGAAAGTGAAGAAATTGGTGTGACCTTGAAGACTTGGTATTCATTTGTGGAACATGAAGCGTGAAGACTTTTGTTTTCGTAGTTTCATTTTCTCCTTCTTGAATCATAGGAAACACCGTACTGTTAAAGGGGGTCGAGGAAATACTAAGGAAAAATTTCCATGTGATGCTCAACTCAAAATCCTACACCTACCAATCCCTTCGAGTGAAGCCTTTGGAAATCTCATACAGTTCAGTCATTTTCTTCAGTGACAGAGACGAAGTTCTTCTGGTCGCTGATGAATTTGTTCTGACTGAGGATTTAGGAATTCGCCAGTGCGAATTACCTACACAGCGAGGAACATGATAGCCCTGAGGAATTTGAGAGTCAAATTTCTGACCGTTGTTGTGCTGCGCACCAGCTGTCCCAAAATATCTTATCCACCTAACGGTCATATCATTGAGGGGCATTTATGTCTTATCATGTCGGGCTGCTCCCTAGGCTATAAATAGCTGCCCCCTACAACCACTAGCTGGTTGGCTACTCCGAGAGAACTTGACACTTGTCATTTGAGAGCAACCCATCCTCCAAGGACTTTCAGCGAAAATCATCAAGTGAGGAAAAACCCCAAACCCAAACACCTACAAACCCAAAGTGATTGAGCATCACTGAAGAAATTGATCCTGCGTGGATCCGACGCTTGTTACCTTTGAAGACTGTGCTTCTTCCAGACGGTTAGGCGTCAAGGTCTAGAGCATCCAAGAGGAATTGTGGATCGCCGAGTGACCAAGTCTGTGAAGGTTTGGAAGTCGCCTGAAGACTTACCACAAGTGATTGGACGAGGTCTGTGTGACCTTAGTTCAAGGAGAATACGGTGAGGACTGGGTGTCCTGAGCTGCGTGCTCAGCGACTGGGTGTCCGGGACTGTGTGTCCTCGAGTTTAAATACTCAGCCGCTCCAACCAGACGTACAACTGAGACAGCAGTTGGAACTGGTCTACCAAATCATTGTCTTCACCAACCTACTGGTTCTATTTCCTCAACCCTTTCATTTCCTCATTACTGTGTTGAGTGTTTGTTCATATCTGTCTTTGAAGACTTTGACTGAAGACTTTCTCAATTTCCTCAGTTTATTTTCTTCAGTCTGTTTGTCTTCATCTTGTGTTATCCTGTGATTACGCTTTCTGTACTCTGTGCTAGTCTTCATTTCATCATGATGACCATGCTTGTATTCTGTTATGCTTACTTCTGAGTACTTATTCCGCTGCTAATAGTTCTTCGCTAAGGAATTTCCTCACCGGCAAATTCCTCAGTGAAGAATTCATAAAAATCGCCTATTCACCCCCCCCCTCTAGTCGACATAACGCACTTTCAATTGGTATCAGAGCAAGGTACTCCCTTGTTCTGTGTGATTTTGGTTTAACCGCCTGGAGTTTTAGTTATGTCGACCGCAGGTATGATCAAGGTCTCGGCTGGGTGTCCTACCTTTGATGGGATGGACTACCCCTACTGGAAAAACTAGATGCGAATGCACCTCGAGGCAATTGACAACGATCTCTGGTATGTTGTGGAAAATGGTGTTCCCTCTGTTTCACCCTCACTGAACGCTACCGATGTGAAGAGATTCAAGCAACTCGATTCTCAAGCGAAGAATATCATATGTGGCCATCTGAGTAAAGGACAGTATGGAAGAGTGAGTGCTTTGGAAACTGCTAAGCTTATCTGGGATAGGATGTCCAAAGTGAATGAAGGAGTCTCAACTCAACGTGACTCTCGATTTGATGTTCTTCGGAATCTCTTCAACCGCTTCAAAAGACTCGACAATGAAAATGTCCAACAAACCTTTGATCGCCTCACTGACATCTCAAATCAGCTTCAAGCCCTTGGTGCCACTGACATCACTGACCATGAGGTGGTGAAGAAACTGTTGAGATCGCTTGATTCCTCATTTGATACTCTGGGTCTGATGATACAAGAACGGGCTGACTACAAGTCTCTTGATCCTACCGATATCCTCGAAAGGCTAAATACTGACGAGTTCCAGCTTGCTGAAAAGAGAGATCTCTATGGTTCGAGCTATGGCAAACCATGTGCCCTGAAGGCCAAGGTTGTGTCTGAGTCTGAATGTGAGGACTCTGGTAGTAGCCTTGGTGATCCTGAAGAATTGAGCCAGGAGCTAGCACTGCTCGTGAAGAAATTCCAGAAGTTCTCAAGACGTGGTCTCTTTGGAAAATCCTCAAGAAGCAGTGATTCCTCATCAAGTGACTATAAGAGAAGGATGTGCCACAAATGCAAGAAACCTGGTCATTATATTCAAGATTGTCCTCAATGGGAAAAGGAATTGAAGAAGAAGAAATACAAGGATTACAGTTCTGATGATGCAAAGAAGAAGAAGAAATCGTCAAAATCTTCATCATCAAAATCCTCAAAGTCTTCATCTCACAAGAAGAGCACCTCCAAGAAGGCTCGGGCATTCATTGGCAAGGAAATGGACTCTAAAGCTGAATCTGAGGAAAATGAGGAAGAGGAGGCGTCTGAAGAATCCGAATCTGGTGTGGCGAGTCTGGCCTTCGCTACTGCTTTTGTCAGCAAGTCCATCTTCAACACTGAAGAAACTGAACCCACCGACAAGCCTGATGAAGATAATGATGACTACGCTCCCACCTATTGCTTCATGGCAAAAGGTGCAAAGGTACTCAAATACACCTCCTCTGAATCTAGTGAAAATGAATCTGACGAGAATCTCAAGCCCAGCTACTCTAAACTTGCAAAGATTGCTGTAAAATAACAAAGGGCTTTTGAAAAGGTTCAAAACATGCTAGACAAAAGTGATGATATGTTGGGTGAATAAATGGATCGCACTAAAGCCCTGACTGAAAATCTTCAGAGACTTCAGTCTAGGTTTGATAACCTTCAAAGTCATCATAACACTCTCTTATCTGATCATGAGAAACTTTCTTATGAATTTCTTCAAAGAAAGCAAGATCTTGAGAAGCTAAGAGTGAGTTATGAAGATCTTCAGAAGGAGCGCGATTCATTACTTGCTCAACAAATCAGCACTTCTCAGGAAGAATTTGTTCCTCCATGCTTAAAGTGCATTGAACGTGAATCTGCTAATTCTTCACCTGAATGTTCAAATGCTTCAACTGTTACAAATTCTTCACCTGCCTCTGCTATCACTAATTCCTCATCTGAGGACATTGCTAGTACCACTGACGATGCAGGGCTGAAGGAACTGTACATGACAGGCATGTACAAAAGCCTCAAAGGGCATCAGATTCTTTGTGATGTGCTCACAAAGCAGATCCTCAACAGAAACCCTAGGAAAGAGGGTATTGCCTTTGAGAGGAAACTTAATGCTGATGGAACATATTGGAAACCTGAGCAGTACCCCAAAACCTCATGGGTTGCTACAAAGGGACCTCCAGTTGATCCATCCAAGTTATCTGGCTTTACATGTGAATCTTCTCATTCTTCTGATGAGTCATTTGACTCCAACTATAAACTGTTCAAAAATCATAATGGTGAAGTATTTGCTAGATATGTTGGGACTAACTGCAGGAACGGTTCCCCTATGAAGAAAATCTGGGTTCCCAAAAGTTATGTTGAAAGTCTTCAGGTGAATGTCCTCATGACACCACCTGTGAAGAATAGGAATCCTAGAACAAACTCTTCATATGGATCCAAGTCCTCATATGGATCAAATTCCTTAAATGGATCAAAGTCCTCATATGATTATCATCGTGCTAACCACTCTGTTTCGCATGGTAGAGCTAAGGGCTACGAATATGCACATTATTCTTCAAATCATTATGTTCATAAGTCCTCGAAGAATTTCTCTGCTTATTCATATGCTTACCCTAACCCCTCTTATGTGAAACGAAATGGTTTGGCTTCTATGCCACCATTCTCGTATGGTGCTCGCAGAGTGATGAACTCTTTGCCATCCCTTCAGATGTGGGTGGTGAATAAAAAGAACTAATCTCTTATGCAGGGTCAGGTCTCCAGACGTGCCTTACCGTCTGAAGAATTTGCTGGGGACCTGACAAAATTGCCTGAAAGGACGCAGGCTAACCATGATGAAATGAATTTTCATTTCACACGTCCTCCTACTGCTATATCTGTTTACCGCTTGATGAAATTCATCTGATGAACTTGATATCATATTCTTCACTGATGAAGCATATGAGATTGTAAGTTACACTAATTCATCTGCAGGATGATCAACCCAAAACCACTGAATGGGTCCTCGATAGTGGATGTACAAATCACATGACTGGTGACAAGAATCTTTTGATGGATGCTCCCTTATCACCGTCACATATGAAGCATATCATCTTTGTTGACAAAGGCAAAAGTTAGGTATTGGGTCTTGGTAAGGTTGCGATCTCTAAGGATAAACACATGGACAAAGTCATGCTTGTTGAGTCCTTAGGATACAACCTCATGTCAGTCTCAATGCTTTGTGATCTTGATATGGTTGTTATCTTTGGCAAGTATCGCTGTGTTGTGATTATGGAAGCTGACAATTCCAAAGTCTTCGAAGGCTTTAGGAGAGGAGATTTGTATATTGTTGATTTCTCTACAGGACCACAACCAGCCGTGTGTCTACTTGCAAAAGCTTCAGAAGGCTGGCTATGGCATCGATGACTTGGTCACGCAGGCATTAGGAATTTGCACACGCTTGCGAAGAAGAAGCATGTCATTGGCATTGAGAATGTCAAATTCCTCAAGGATCACTTATGCGGAGCCTGTGAAGCTAGAAAAATGACCAAGGCCAAGCATCCAACAAAGACTATCATGACCACTACTCGTCCATTCGAATTGCTTCACATGGACCTCTTCGGACCTAATCATTACTCAGCATTCTCTAATGCTGCATCTCTATATGGTTTTGTCATTGTTGATGATTACTCTCGATATACATGGGTACACATTGTTACTTACAAACATGAAGTGCAGGAAGTCTTCAAACGATTTTACTCGAGGGCTTCAACCAACTTTGGTTTGAAGATCAAGCACATCAGAAGTGACAATGGAACTGAGTTCAAGAATTCCGGTCTTGATGACTATCTTGATGAACTTGGTATTACTCATGATTCATCTGCTCCTTATACTCCTCAGCAAAATGGCGTCGTGGAGCGCAAGAACAGAACTCTTGTTGAGATGGCTCGCACTATGCTTGATGAATACAAAACGCCTCATTTTTTTTGGATTGATGCAATTGATACTGTGTGCCACATCATCAACAGAGTATATCTTCACAAATTCTTCAAGAAGACGGCCTATGAACTCCTCACTGACAAGAAACCCAATGTGAGTTATTTCAAAGTCTTCGGTGCTAAATGTTGGATTAGAGATCCTCACCACAATTCTGAATTTGCACCGAAAGCACATGAAGGTTTTATGCTTGGTTAGGGAAAGGACTCATACACCTACAGAGTCTTCAACATTGCTCTTCACAAGATTGTTGAAACTGTAGATGTGCGGTTCGATGAAACTAATGGCTCGCAAAGAGAGCACCTACCTTCTGTGTTAGATGAACCAGCACCTCAGGATTCTATCAAGTTCAAGGCAACTGAGGATGTCATTCCTACTGAAGAATTTGCTGAAGAATTCATTCCAGTACGCGAAGAACGTCGAGCTGACGTACCTGAAGATAATGATGAAGACAATGGTGCTGAGGAAAATGATCAAATACCTCAACGACAACCTACTCATCCTCGCGTTGCAAAAGAAGTACAAGTTGACAAGATCATCGATGACATTGAAGCGCCAGGTCCTCTCACACGCTCAAAAGCTTCACATTTATCTAACTTTTGTGGGCGCTATGCTTTTGTCTCTATCACAGAGCCCACTAAGGTAGATGAAGAATTTTTGGAGCCGGAGTGGATTTAGGCTATGCAAGAAGAATTACATCAGTTCGAGCTCAACAATGTCAGGGAACTGGTCAAATGTCCAGATCCTCGCAAGCATAATATCATTGGCACAAAGTGGATCTACCGCAACAAGCAATATGAAAATGGCCTTGTGGTAAGGAATAAGGCACGACTGGTAGCTCAAGGCTACACACAGGTTGAAGGAATTGATTTCGATGAAACTTTTGCACCTGTTGCTAGACTTGAGGCTATTCGCATATTACTTGCTTATGCTAATCATCATGATATCATCTTATATCAAATGGATGTGAAAAGTGCATTCCTCAATGGTAAGCTTGAGGAAGAAGTATATGTTGCTCAACCCCCAGGTTTTGAAGATCCAAAGAATCCTGACAAAGTCTTCAGACTTAATAAGGCCCTCTATGGCCTCAAGCAAGCCCCTTGGGCGTGGTATGATACATTGAAGGAATTCTTCATGAAGAATGGCTCCACACCCGGTTCACTCGACCCTACTCTCTTTACTAAATATCTTAGAATTTGCCTATATGATGAGTGAAGAATATCAAATGTCTATGATGGGAGAGTTGAAATTCTTCTTAGGTCTTCAAATTCGTCAACAGCGCAATGGCATATTCATATCTCAGGAGAAATACCTCAAAGATGTACTGAGGAAATTCGGCATGCAAGATTGCAAAGGCATCAAAATTCCTATGCCCACAAAAGGCCATATATGCACTGATGAAAATGGTATTGACTTCGATCACAAGGTATACCGCTCCATGATTGGTTCTTTATTGTACTTATGTGCATCTAGGCCAGATATAATGCTTAGTGTTTGCATGTGTGCCCGATTTCAAGCTACACCAAAGGAATCACACCATAAGGCTGTGAAGCATATTCTTCGATATCTAGCTCACACACCAACACTAGGATTATGGTATCCCAAGGGTTCTGCTTTTGATCTCATTGGATATTCTGACTCTGACTATGCTGGTGATCGTGTGGGCCGCAAGTCAACTTCTGGCACTTGTCATTTCCTCGGACGATCTTTGGTCTGTTGGTCCTCGAAGAAACAGAACTACGTATCACTGTCCACTGCGGAAGCTGAATACATTGCTGCTGGCTCTTGCTGTGCTCAACTGCTTTGGATGAAGCAAACACTCACGGACTATGGTGTCAACGTGAAGAATGTGCCTCTCCTCTGTGACAATGAGAGTGCCATCAAGATTTCTCACAACCCAGTTCAGCACTCGAAGACAAAGCACATTCAGATTCATCATCATTTTCTTCGTGATCATGTGTTGAAGGGTGACATCTCCATCGAGCACGTGAAGACTGAAGAACAGCTAGCCGATATCTTCACTAAGCCCTTGGATGAGAAGAGATTTAGCAAGTTGCGGTGTGAGCTAAATATCTTAGAATCTTCGAATGTTCTTTGAAAAGGACCCACATCCTAACACTTATGCAAAATTGATGACTTAGATGTGCAACACATGAAGAAACGTTTTTCTTCAATCAATGAAGAATAACACTCTAAGTGTGAAGAAATTAATGAAGAATTTGATTCTCAGAGCCCTACGACAATTGTACGCGGTGTCTGAAATCATCATTCTTATACGGTGGGTCACGCCACCACAAAAAGTTGAAAATCTTCAATTTGAGTTTTTCCTCAATTTTGAAATTCTTCAGTTTCTCAAATTCTTCAACTTTGCAAAATCTTCATTGTTTCCTTCGTTTTTCTTCATTGGCTATGTATATATATATGAGTTTATGTCCTCTACAGCATTCACTTATAGCTATTTCTTCAAGTTGCTTTTTCTGCTAAGTGAATGTGATCGGACCCTTCCCCCTCTATGCTATACTCAACCCAATCTATTGACACATTATTCATGTGCGTTCTATTTGAAACTCATTCAAAATCTTCACTGTGTCCTGGTCAGCTGAAGAAATTGCGAACGAAACTTTAAAACAAATCTTATCCAAATTTTCGGTTTTGCCGCTCAAACTGTTCCGCATCCCACGATGCATTATTCTATTCACCCACGATCATACACGATCTCCACTACACAGTACGTGGGTGCCACATGTCGCGTGAAGGAGAAAGGTCAGGGGCACGTTCGTCCCAAATCTTTGGGCGAACAGTTTTTCATCGTGTCTATAAATACCCCTTTCCCCTTCCTCACTTCATTTACTACGCTCGACCTCTCTCTGCTGCTCGAGCTCCTCAAACCCTAGCACCGCCGCTACTCCATCGTCGCCGGTGAGGAAGAGCTTCGCTTCCTCGACCTCGTTGCCGTCGTACTCACGCCGACCGTGGAAATCTTCACTCCGCTGCCGCCGTAGCTGTCTTCCTCCGCCGAGTTAGCGCAAGGAAGATCTAACCAGACGAACTTCCCATCTGTTCTTCTCAGTTCATCGTGTTCTTCACTTCGGGTAATTAAAAGTTACTTTTATTACTCGCTTTGATTCTCAAGCTTTCCTGAAAATCTTCAAAGGTGTTTATTCTTCAAATCTTCACACATATGAACACCACACACATCATATGATCTTGAACTGTTTCTCTAAGCAACCTTTTTCTTCAAGATTCCCTAATTGTGTGGATCTTCGGTCTGTACAACTCTGGAACCTAAGACAAGAACGCTTAGTGAAATTCCTCAAGGTTCATCTGGTCAAATTCCTCAAAACTTGTTCTTTTCGAAAAACCTTCTCAGAACGCATATGACCTCTCTGAATTCCTCGCACCTGTACTCTGTTCACAGGTACTCATGTCTGCTGCTGAATCACTAGGTTCTCATCAAATTAACTCATTTGCAGCGTTCCTCGAAGAATAACTGCATACTTCTTCAGAGAACTCAATTGTTCAGATTCCTCAACTGAAGAATATGGCAGATGGTAAGAAGCCGCAGAAAGGAGGAAAGAAACCTGAGGTTATGACTGCATTTGAAATCCCTGAGGAAATATATGCTGACTATTGCACACCTGATGAAGCAAAATTTGGCAAAGAAAACAAAAATCAGCGCAAGGTGCGCATTCAGAAGATTGAACGGAGATGGGTAAGAGAATGGAGGGAATACAGATATGTGACTCCAAAGTACATGAAGAAATTCGCCCTCAATCCTCCATGCCCAAGAGCTCCATTGGCACCTGGCCAAGTAGCTGACCCAACAAGCATCAAACGTGGTGAGGACTTTCCTGAAGAATGGGCTAAGCGCCAAGCTAAATTGGCAAGACAAGCCAAGGAGGCAGTGAAGAAATTCAATGAGGATTCTGCCAATGCTAATGCTACTGAGGCCTCGGTCAAACCGAGGAAATCCATGCCAAAGAAGCCTGCTCGTAAGCCAAGTGCTTCACCATCAGCGCCCTCACGGCCAAGTACCTCAGCAGCGCCCTCAAGGCAAATTCCTCACACTGCTACAGCTCCACCAAAGTCCTCAACAGCTCCTTCAAAGTCCTCAGCTCCTGTGCATCTGGCTACATGTCAAAGGACTGCTGGTTTCTCGATTGCCTCTGGTGTTTCAGCAAGTTCCTCAGCTGCACCAATTTCATCATCTGGCCCGACTCTGCTGAAGACCAAAGCAACAGCTGGACGAGGTCCTCGGCCAAGTCCAAAGAAGAAACATGTCGCATTCCATGTGCCTTCTGATGATGAAGCTTCTAATGATGAACTTGCGGAAATCATTAGAGATCGCCAAGAAAGGGCCGCTAGAGCCAAAGGCACATCTGTGCCACTACTGTTGGATTCGAGGAAAATCCTCGATTATATTGATCTCTGGCACAAGGATCCAAACACCCCAATGCCCGATTTTCATCTGACCCCTGGACAAAGTCATATGTTGACCCATTTCATCACTGAAGAGAAATGGAAGTTTGAAAAGGCAAGAGAGATTAAGAAAGCTCAATACAGAAAGGAGAAGCTCCTAAAGAAAAACATTGTCAGAATGACACCTGAGGAACTTCTCCAGGCTCAGTCTGAAATTCAAGCCCTCAGCAAGGACTTTGATGCCTACTATGCTGATTGGCAAGGAGCCAAAGTCAGATTCGCCAACCTGACGAAGAAATTCACAAATGTTGCCGCTCCAACGCACCATGAAATTTCTCAGGCTGAAGCCTCAGCTCAGCCGACTGAAGAACATGCCAGCACCACTGATGAAGTTCAGGCTGCTGATGAAAATGCTAGTTCCAAGGCTGATGATCCCATTCCAGCCGCTGAAGAAATTGCCAGGGCATCCACTAGTGGTGCGCCTGAAGAAACTGAACAAGTCAGGGCCACTGCATCAGTTGCGCCTGAAGAAATTCAACCAGATTCCTCAGCTCCATCTGCGCCAACACCAACTCCAATTCTTCCATCTGCCTTTGATGTGAAGAAGACCAAGGCTGCAGAGCGAGCTGCAGTGAAGAAAAGGAACGCATCAGCTGTGTCAAATTCTTCGGCTGCGAAGAAAATGAAGCCAATGACCAGCTCACTCGAAAATCCAATTGATGCTGTTCCGATTTCCTCCATGCCATCCAAGGACCTTGTTCCTTTTGGAGAAGACTATGAGATCCCAATCGGATCTGATGAAGAACATCATTCTGCTACTTCTTCAGAGCAGATTGATGAAGAAATTGAAGTGGACGCAATCCCTTCAACGCGAGTCATTTCCTCACCTATGCCTCAGTTCACAGCTGAAGAGGCTGGTGTTGAGGAAATTGAAGATGAAGATGTGGATATAGGATGCACCACACCTGTGATGAATGATGACTTTTGGGAAAGTCAGCATCCCAATACTCCTCTCTTCACCCCGATCCAATAGATTCCTCAGTCCCCTGCACCAACAGTTCAAATGGGCTCTGAAGAAACTCAACCCACTCTCTCTGTGCATGAAGAAATTCCAGCCACTAGTGCTGATGAACCTGCTAATGCTGATCCTCAGACTGCACCTGTTGAGGAACAAGAAATTCCTCATCCTGAAGAACCTGAGCTCGCGATTCCTAAGGTGGTGATGCAACTCACAGACACCCCTCTGCCCAAGCAAAAGAATCCGTTCTCAAGCAAACAAAAGTTCAAGGCTAAAGATTTCTTTGTCGAGCATGTATTCTTCATTGACTATAATCCATATGATTCTGCTCGCATAAGGAAGAGGCGTTTCTGGACTGCCAGCCAAGCCAATTTCTATTCCTCACTGCTCTTCAACAAAGACAAAGTCTTCGATCATGCACATATTTCTCATGTGGACATGGAGTCACTGCCCGGCTTTGAGCCAGTCCTCAGTGTACTTCACGATGCAGGACTTCTGAATTTCTGTATTGATATCTGTGACTGGAATGAAGAACTCATTCTTCAATTCTATGCAACTCTGCACATCACCGGAGACGCTGAAGACGTGAACACATGGGTATTAGACTGGATGTCTGAAAATACTCACTACAAGGCACCAGCAACTGAATTGCTTCGCGCTCTACCACTCAGTCCTTCACTTGATGATGGTCGTTGTATCTACAACAAACCAGAACTTTCAAATCACTATATGCAAGTGCTGATGAAGCCTTTGAAGCCAAGGCGGGCCCCACGAACCAAATTCCTCATCAAGGAATTACTCTATGTGCCTCGGACTGTCTATTGAATCCTGACAAAGACAATGAGTCCTATCAAAGGCCACGACTCAAATGATGAAGAAGTCGTTGGCATCATGAAGAATATGCTTTTCAACATCATTCATGGCGTTCCCGTCAACTTCCATGATTTCTTCATGAGGACTCTGGCCAATATTGCTATGTCACCATTCGAGCTGAAGCCCTATGCTCCTTGGATAATGAGATTCATCAGGACCAGATCTTCACTGAATTACAAAGCTGACACTCTGAACCACGGTAGCTACTTGCCTCCCATTGAAGTTCTCAAACGGACAGTTTCATCAGCTGATGATAAAGGCAAGGCCGCTGCTGTGATCGATGAAGGCATTCGTCCATTGGATGGTCAATTTCGCAAGGCTGCATCTTACTCTACCAATGACGATTCTGCCACACATAACTCTGCCGCAAATACCTCAGCCAAGCAAAATCCTCAAGCCACAGCACCCAGGGTGATGACTGACCGTGAGTTACTCCTCAGTCTTCATCAGAAGGTTGATCGCAATCATAAATGGGTCAAGCGTCAGTTTGGTTCAATTCTTCACAATATGACCTCAACACACAATGCAGTGAAGAAAAATCAATACTACCTCCATGAAACCTTCAACCGTACCTGGGCTGTTCTCTCTAATGTCTACAGCGCTGCAGATCTGAAGAATATGGGTCTCAAGGAAGAATTTGACTGGTCTGCACCTCCATCGAAGAAATTCAAGAAGGTCAAAGTTCCTTCCTTGGTGGCCAGCTCTTATTCTTCATCGCATGACACTGATGAGTATGAAGATTTGGACGACACTTCGGCAGGCCCTGCTTCAACAAACATCCCCGACAACGCTGGCGCTCCTCCATCGACTTGAAATTCTTCAGGGGCGTTAGTCCTCAGTTTCAATCCTTTTGTCCATTTGATGACAAAGGGGGAGAAATCTGAGTTAGTCTTCAAGCGGGTATATATTAAGGGTATTTTTTTAAAGTTACAACTCTCGTTATTCTGAAACTTTTGTTTGGATCGAGTTGTAATCTTAAACCCGATGGTGCGCTGATACTTTTGTTGCATTATGCTTTGCATGCTTATTCCTCATTAATGACATTGCACGCATGCTGAATCTCATCAGGCACCATATTTCATCATGCATTTCAAATTCTTCATATTATATAGGGGGAGATATATCAAATGCGTGTATGAATTACAAGATATAGGGGGAGATCCCCATGATTCAACTCTTCAAATGTGCATTGCCTCAAAAGCAAATTCCTCACTATGCACATCTTCAGGGGGAGTTCTTCTATATCTTGCAATCAAATTCCTCAATATCAGTGTATACACTTCATATGTTTATCCCCGTTGAAAACTTAACCTATGTTGTCATCAATCACCAAAAAGGGGGAGATAGTAAGTGCATCTAGTGCCCCTTAGTGATTTTGGTGTATTGAAGACTTATAGGTTAAGGGACTAATGCGTTTGTGAGTATATACAGGTCTATAAGTCTATGAGGAGTTTGATATTTACAGAAAAAGTCGATCCCTAAAAATGAAGTTCTTCAACTGAAGACTTTGATATTCTGAAGACTTTCTGAAGACTTTGAAAGTGAAGAAATTGGTGTGACCTTGAAGACTTGGTATTCATTTGTGGAACATGAAGCGTGAAGACTTTTGTTTTCGTAGTTTCATTTTCTCCTTCTTGAGTCATAGGAAACACCGTACTGTTAAAGGGGGTCGAGGAAATACTAAGGAAAAATTTCCATGTGATGCTCAACTCGAAATCCTACACCTACCAATCCCTTCGAGTGAAGCCTTTGGAAATCTCATACAGTTCAGTCATTTTCTTCAGTGACAAAGAAGAAGTTCTTCTGGTCGCTGATGAATTTGTTCTGACTGAGGAGTTAGGAATTCACCAGTGCGAATTACCTACACAGCGAGGAACATGATAGCCCTGAGGAATTTGAGAGTCAAATTTCCGACCGTTGCTGTGCTGCGCGCCAGCTGTCCCAAAATATCTTATCCACCTAACGGTCAATATCATTGAGGGGCATTTATGTCTTATCATGTCGGGCTGCTCCCTAGGCTATAAATAGCCGCCCCCTACAACCACTAGCTGGTGGCTGCTCCGAGAGAACTTGACACTTGTCATTTGAGAGCAACCCATCCTCCGAGGACTTTGAGCGAAAATCATCAAGTGAGGAAAAACCCCAAACCCAAACACCTACAAACCCAAAGTGATTGAGCATCACTGAAGAAATTGATCCTGCGTGGATCCGACGCTTGTTAACTTTGAAGACTGTGCTTCTTCCAGACGGTTAGGTGTCAAGGTCTAGAGCATCCAAGAGGAATTGTGGATCGCCGAGTGACCAAGTCTGTGAAGGTTTGGAAGTCGCCTGAAGACTTACCACGAGTGATTGGACAAGGTCTGTATGACCTTAGTTCAAGGAGAATACGGTGAGGACTGAGTGTCCTGAGCTGCGTGCTCAGTGACTGGGTGTCCGGGACTGTGTGTCCTCGAGTTTAAATACTCAGCCGCTCCAACCAGACGTACAACTGAGACAACAGTTGGAACTGGTCTACCAAATCATTGTCTTCACCAACCTACTGGTTCTATTTCCTCAACCCTTTCATTTCCTCATTACTGTGTTGAGTGTTTGTTCATATCTGTGTTTGAAGACTTTGACTGAAGACTTTCTCAATTCCCTCAGTTCAATTTCTTCAGTCTGTTTGTCTTCATCTTGTGTTATCCTGTGATTACGCTTTCTGTACTCTGTGCTAGTCTTCATTTCATCATGATGACCATGCTTGTATTCTGTTATGCTTACTTCTGAGTACTTATTCCGCTGCTAATAGTTCTTCGCTAAGGAATTTCCTCACCAGCAAATTCCTCAGTGAAGAATTCATAAAAATCGCCTATTCACCCCCCCCCCCTCTAGTCGACATAACGCACTTTCACGAAGACCCCAACACTCGTGGCATGGGGGCTGAAGCCGACAACTTGCCATCTCTCAGATTTGATAAACAGCCGCACAGAAGGTAATATTTTAAATCAACAAGCGTTGCTTAGCACATATGAACAAAGTTTTTAGCGCACAAGATAACAAAATGCGAGTCTACTCAAATATTACATTATTGGAGCACTCACGCGCAATAGTGCGGGCACCCTTCAGGACACTCTTGTAATACATCTCGGGCGTGCGATACTCCTTGCCCGGCGGTGGCGCATCCGTCACAAGCTTCTCAGCATCCATCTTGCCCCAGTGCACCTTAGGACGGGCAAGGGCCCGACGGGCACCTTCAATACAGGTGTATCGCTTGATGACCTCAACCCATGGACAAGCATCCACCAGCCGCCGCACCAGGCCGAAGTAGCTCCCAGGCATGGCCTCATTGGGCCACAGCCGAACTATGAGGCCCTTCATGGCCTGTTCGGCCACCTTGTGCAGCTCGACCAGCTGCTTTAGCTGGTCGCTAAGGGGCACCGGATGTCCGGCCTCCGCATACTGAGACCAGAAGACCTTCTCCGTCGAGCTCCCCTCCTCGGCCCTGTAGAAAGCGGCAGCATCGGACACGCTGCGGGGCAGATCTGCGAACGCTCCTGGAGAGCTCCGAATTCGGGTAAGTAACAGGTAATTCACATTCACATGCTTGCTTTGCATGAAAAATGCCTTACCCGCCGCTATTTTCTTCAACGCCTCGATTTCCTGAAGGGCTTTGTGGGCTTCGGCCTTAGCGGCTCTGGTGCTCTCAAGAGCCGTTGCAAGCTCGGACTCTCGAGTCTTCGAGTCGCGCTCCAAACTCTCATGCTTTTCCATGAGAGCCTGGAGCTCTTGCTGTACCTCCGCCACCCGTGCCTCCTGCTTCTCTCGCCCAGCGCGCTCCACGGCCGCATTACGTTCGGCCGCGGACACCGCCTCCTTCAGGGTCACCACCTCGTTCGTGGCCCCTGAAGTACCCATGTTATCCTTGTCATTTCTCTTGCAACCAAATCCTTTTCTGTAAGGTACAACTTTAATAAGGTGTTACTCACCTTCCTTGTCCTCGAGCTGCTTCTTAGCACGGCCGAGCTCGTTCTTGGACCGCTCGAGGCTTTGCTCCAAAGTATTGACCTCCGCAGTCAGTGCGGCAGAGGTCAGCAGCGCAGCCTGCAATCCCATATTGACATATTTATTAAGACTCCTGCGTATATCTTTTTAGATCATCAGTTTGGCTTTTCTTTCCGAACACCGAACCGAGCATCAGGGGCTACTGTCTATGCGGTACTATTTTACATATATTAATATTCTTACCTCAAAGCCTGATAGAAGGCTGCTGCAGGCTTCGGTCAGCCCGCTTTTGGCGAGCTGAACCTTCTGAATCACCGCACTTATGACAGTGTGGTGTTCCTCCTCGATGGAAGCGTTGTTGAGCGCCTCCAGCAAGTCATCCGGCGCCTCCGGTTGGACGGAGGCCGCCGGCGTCACGGTCTTGCCCTTCTTACGAAGGGGCCGCCCGCCGGACTCCGGACCCACTGCAGGTTCCGGTATGGAGTCTCGTACGAAGTCCGGGAGGTCGCCCTGTGGCACCTCCGGGTCCTCCTCCTTCGGGTGGGTCCTTCTCTGGGATCCCACCTTGGCATCGTCAGCGTCACGGGGGGAGGAGGCGGTTGGAAGTGAAGTACTGTTCACATCCGACGTGCCCAAGGACCCGCTCGACGAAGTGGGAAGATCGTCCTTGGGCGGACTGCAGGGTTGTATGCGGTGTTAGATAGACACCATGTGGCAGAAAGAAAAATCATGAAGTCATTCGGGAGTCTGGATACTTACGATCTCGCCAGGGGCTTGGACCTTGGAGGCCAATCCTTGTCGTCGTCACCAGCGTGGGCGGAACAGTCCGGGGGAAGAGTCCTTCCCTTCTTGGACCCTTCGGCCTCCCGCATTGGGGAAGCCTTCCTTTTCATCCCTCCCCCCACTGGGGGAGAGGCCTTTTTCTTCTCCTCCTCGTCCTCGTGGGAGGAGTCCGCCTCGGAGTCATCGGACACCTGAAAACAGGAACTCTTTCGAGTGCCTGTGGCCTCCTTCTTGGCCTTCTTCTCCGGCACCACGTGGGGTGCCGGAACCAGCAGCCCCATTAAACGGGCGTCTGCTGGGTCTTCTGGCAAAGGGGCCGGACAGTTAGTCTGCTCGGCCTTCTTTAGCCAGTCCTGTCAAAGGAGAGGGAGTTTAGATCCCGCATGGAGTCAAACTATGGAAAACAAGTGTCCCGTAAAGGGTAAAATCGCTTACCTCGCTAGCCTGGCGCTGCGAGCTGAATCCGCGATCTTCAGTAGCGGATGCGGGAGCCTCGGAGCCCTTAAACATCACCTTCCAGGCATCTTCTTACCTAGTGTCGAAGAGCCAACTCAAGGTTCGGTGCTGAGCCGGACCGAACTCCCACAATTTGAAGGCCCGTTGTTGGCACGGGAGAATTCGGCGGATGAGCATGACCTGGACCACGTTGACAAGCTTGAGCTTCTTGTTCACTAGCTTTTGGATGCAGGCTTGGAATCCGGTCAGCTCCTCCGAATCGCCCCAAGTCAGGCCATTCTCTTTCCAGGAGGTGAGCCGTGTGGGGATGCCAGATCTGAATTTGGGGGCCGCTGCCCATTTAGGGTCACGCGGCTCGGTGATGTAGAACCTCCCCGATTGCCACCCCTTGACGGTTTCCACGAAGGCGCCCTCGAGCCATGTAACGTTGGGTATCTTGCCCACCATGGCGCCTCCG
Source organism: Triticum dicoccoides (assembly GCF_002162155.2). Classification (NCBI taxonomy): domain Eukaryota; kingdom Viridiplantae; phylum Streptophyta; class Magnoliopsida; order Poales; family Poaceae; genus Triticum; species Triticum dicoccoides. Next base: position 93,079,132 of record NC_041383.1, read on the forward strand.
CACTCCGCTTGACTGCCCTTCACAACCTTCGGCTTGACATTGAAGGTCTCGAGCCACAAGCTGAAGTGGGGCTGGATGCAGAGGAAAGCCTCGCACACGACGATAAACGCCGAGATGTTGAGGATGAAATTCGGGGCCAGATCATGGAAATCCAGGCCGTAGTAGAACATGAGCCCCCGGACAAAGGGGTGAAGTGGGAAGCCCAGTCCGCGGAGGAAATGGGGAAGGAATACCACCCTCTCATGGGGCCTGGGGGTGGGGATGGGATGCCCCTCGTCGGGGAGCCGGTGCGTGATGTCGCTGGACAGATATCCGGCACTGCGAAGCTTCTTGATGTGCCCCTCCGTAACGGAGGAGGCCATCCACTTGCCTCCCACTCCGGACATAGTTGGAGAAGGTTGAGGTGAGATGTGCGGACTTGGGCGCTAGAGCTCGAGTGCGCGGAGATGGATGAGCAAAGGAGGAACAAGGCGTAGGTAAAAAGCTCGATCCTTATCGCCTTATATATGGGCGGACGAAACTATGCATCCCCACCGGCCTAATAAAACTCGCTTCTCTCCCAAGCGCCGCAATCAATGGCGCGGTTGGGTTACCCACGTCCGTATTGATGGGAATCCTGGAATAAGGGGAACACGATCTCTGCTTCGACAAGACGTGCCAAGGAAACCGCTTCGCTAAACGCACTGACGTCGTATAATAAAAATGATTCAAGTAAAGGCTTGGTTGTGGTGTGACGTCACGCCACGGAATACGTCAGCAGATTGAACTTGTATTAATATTATTCTCTCTACGGTGGAATGTGGAATTTATTTTGCAGAGCCGGACACTATCCTGGTGTTCACAATCTTCTATAAATTATTCGGAGGAGGAACCCGCCTTGCAATGCCGAAGACAATATGCGCGCCGGACTCGACGTCATTGAAGCCTAGTTCAGGGGCTACTGAGGGAGTCCTGGACTAGGGGGTGTCCGGATAGCCGAACTATCATCATCGGCCGGACTCCGAGACTATGAAGATACAAGATTGAAGACTTCGTCCCGTGTCCGGATGGGACTTACCTTGGCGTGGAAGGCAAGCTTGGCGATACGGATATGTAGATCTCCTACCATTGTAACCGACTCTGTGTAACCCTAGCCCTCTCCGGTGTCTATATAAACTGGATGTTTTTAGTCCATAGGACATAACAACAATCATACCATAGGCTAGCTTCTAGGGTTTAGCCTCCTTGATCTCGTGGTAGATCTACTCTTGTAATACCCACATCATCAATATCAATCAAGCAGGACGTAGGGTTTTACCTCCATCAAGAGGGCCCGAACCTGGGTAAAACATCGTGTCCCTTGTCTCCTGTTACCATCTGCCTAGACGCACAGTTCGGGACCCCCTACCCGAGTTCCGCCGGTTTTGACACCGACAGCTATCATAAGCATAAAGTGGTGGTTTTTCAACTAACGGATCAGCAGTGTTGCGCAAAACAAAACATGCATGATGGCATGGCAGATCAAAGTTTCACTAGCCTATTACATGACTCAGTGAGCCAAAGTGATCAAGTGTTTTCAGAAGATCAAATATATGAACCGCCCAGCGGATCAATCTTCTTGGCCATGACGGCTTGAAGCTTCTGGATCATCGTTCCCCGAATATTCATCCTCCTCCGTTGTCTGGAAGTTTGGTGATGACCAATCGATGCCACACAAGGCTTGGAATTCAGCTTCATCATCTATAAGTTCGGACTGATCAACTTCAGGGGCGAAAGTATGGTTACGGATTGGGGGTCAGATTCATCACTTTATAAGATGGCGTGGGCATCTTCTAATTCTCCATGTAATAAGCCGGTTGATTTTGAAATATCCATCTCATTAGCAATCAGACTGGCTAGGGGACGTATTGCCTTCACGCAGGCAGCAAAGTCTTTCTTGTCAAAGGGTGTGCCATCTTCTTTCAAGCTTGGATACCAATAGCTAGCTCGTCCGGGTCTATATCTACTTGCCATGCTTTAGCTCGGCTTAAAGCCGTCACGGTACTGGCTCTTGTAGATGACTGTTTTATCTCTTCAATCCTAGCAGGCAGAACAAAAAGTTTTTTCAAGATGTCACTCAACAGAGTGGGTGCTTGGTTAGTTGGACAAATCATGGCCAACATGCACTGAGTTCTAGTATATAGTTGTTTAACGAGCGTGTCGAGGAGGCTGATTCCACCGACACCTATGGGGACAGGGCCCCTTTCGGTTCGGTGGGGGGCGGAGGTCGCACAAAGAGCGGATCGAGGCGGTACACGTGAGCGGTTTTTACCCAGCTTCGGGCCGCACGGATGCGTAAAACCCTACTGCTGCTTGTTTGTGTGTATTGAATTCTTGCTCAGGAGCGACGGACGCTGCCAGACTGAGCGTGAGAGTGTTTCTGGTGTTGAATGAGCCGAACTGGCCGAACCCGCTGAACCCCTTCTACGTTGTGTCTGGGCCTCCTTTTATACTCTCAAGGGGTCACCGACAGGGGGCAATGTAGACAAGAAGGGTAAAAATGGAAAAGGATGCGGTAGGTGCAGCTACCGCTACTGTGGATACAGTGCACCCTACCTAACTCTGACGGCAGGGGACAAGGGCATTAAATGCATGTCTGAGTCGCCTAAATAGTGCAAAAAGTGACCGTTAGGAGCGCCACCGTTTGCCACGATGGCCTCTTCTTCATCTCCGCTTGCCACCGCGCACCCCTAGCTACACAGCCTCCTGCCACGTGTGCTCAGGAGAGTCCTAGAGCGACACGTTAGCAGGTGTGCTGGAGCGCGGGCACGAAGTGGGGGTTTCCCGCGGCAAGCTCCTTGCCGCGGTCGTCGTCTTGTCGTGTTTGGGAGCTTGTCGCTCACCGGGCCTTGCCGGGACGCAGGACGTGTCACGGCAAGCTTCCTTGGTATGCCTTGAGTGGCCTTCCCGGCAAGCTCCTCTTGCGGGGGTCTTGTCTCTTCCCGGCAAGCTCCTGTTGCCGGGACCTGGGTTGGCCTTCCCGGCAAGCTCCTCTTGCCGGGGCCTTGTTTGGCCTTCCCGGCAAGCTCCTATTGCCGGGGCCTTGGTTGGCCTTCCCGGCAAGCTCCTCTTGCCGGGGCCTTGGTTTGAGTACCTTGTTCTTGAATGGTCTTCAAGGGAGCCACGGAGGGTCTTGGCGGTCACCCGGCAAGCCTTGCCGCGGGATGCTGCGACTGCCCGTGCACAAGTTCGGGGTACTAGGGTACCCCTACTCTAGTACACCGACAGGAGCCCCCGGGCCAGGGCCATACACGGTGCCAAGCGCTGTTGGGCCAGGCCCAAAATAGTGCATGGGCATGCGCGGCCTAGGTCACGCCGCATATCTCTCTGCTCCCACCGCGCACGCCCAGAACGGCATGCGTCAAACGCGGCGTCGTGGGTGACGCGGGCGGCGTGCGCGGGGCTAAGCCCCTCGAGCATGCGTCAGGCCACGATGATGGGGACGGTTCACGCCCTCCTCCCTAAATGGAGGTTGGCGTGGGGGCGTGGTGCATTTACTGGACGGGGCCGGTCCGCGGTTTTCGGGATGTCCACTCCCCGCGATCACGGGGCGGAGCGAGGCCGCCTCATCCTTCGCCTTGGTTCTGCATCTCCGCCACGCGGCTCCCATGCACTTGGGGTCGCGGACGGTGGAAGTGGGAAACTGGGCCGTCGCGAGCAGAGGCAGCGGGATGGCCCCGACTCCCTGCTCTTCCCGTGCCTTGATTCGCTGAGCGGGGCGGCCGAGCCCCCACCTTGCTCCTTTATAAAGAGCGGGAGGGGAGCACAGGAAACCGCACTCTCTCATCTCCTCCTTTCTTCAGCTTCTGCTCCCCTTTCTCTCATTCGCCATGGAGAAAGGGAACCCAGGCCCTTCATCGGTGGCGGCAAGGGTCGCCGCCAGATAGCGCATCTCTCGATCTTCCGCGCCCGTGGTGGCAGAGCCAGCCATAAGGGGAAGAGGGAGGGGGCAAGGTCGCGGACGAGGTCGAGGACAAGGTCGAGGCGCTCGGGGAAGAGGCGGACGGGGTGGCGCGTCAGCTTCACCTCCGCCGGCGGCTCCTCCCCCCACGGCGCTCCATATAGGGGACGGCCCTTGCGAGTTCTTCGTCAGGCTGCGCCGGGCGCCTCGTCGTCGCCTCTGGCTTCCAGCTCCGTTTGCGCGCGCGATGGAGTTGGACCAGCCCGAGACACTGAGGCTGCACATGAGGGGCTGTGGGATCAGCGGCACGCGAGTCCGGGTTGTATTCCCAGCCCCTAATGTGATGTATCTGGATCGAGGGTGGAAGACGTTCGCCCGCATCCACAGCTTGATGGAGGGGTTTACCCTCCATTTTAAGTTGATGGAGGGCGATCTCCTCTCCGTCAAGGTCTTCGGGTGCTTCGGCACTCGGGCGAAGTGCTGCGTGGACAGCTCCTCCGACAGCGAAGGCTCCTCCTCGAGCGAGAGTGACGAGGAGGAGAGCGACAGCAACGACGAGGGTAGCGGGCAGCGGGGTAGCGGGTCCGACTAGGCGTCGGGCGCCGCTTCGTGTGGCACCGGCGGCCCCATCATCCGTGTCGCCGGCTCCTTGAACTCCCCGGGGTCGTCTCCTTGGGCGGCTGGCGTAGGGAGGCCGCGGAAGGGGAAGAGGGCTGGCGACAAGGCCGTCAGTTCGGAGTACGAGGGCGTGGTGCCCTCGACAGCGTGCTGATGTCCTGCCGCTCCATCTTCGAGCCCCGCTTCCAGCGCCGCCATCGCCGTCCAGCCTTCGGACGGCCCCCGGGATGTTCTCTTGGTGTCTTCTGGCACCCGTAGCTCACCTAGGCACTCCTTTTGCCCTTTTCGCCTACTTGACCTGCCTCCTGAAGAGAGGGACAGGAAAGGGATTACGGGCATCTTATCTTTTTAATTTGTAAGCCTTCGGGCCTTAGCTATATTTAGAACTTGTAATCCTCTCTTTCATGTTTTTCATCCTCTATGGGCTGTACCTGAGTGGGATGTTTTTTAATGAAAAGGGGATGCTTGCCGGGTTATTTGTCTCGTGAGTTGAACCCACGTCAAGGAGCAAACCCTTGGTGTCCCTCGGACAGACATTTCATCTCCCGGCAACAAGCCCTGCCGCCTTCCCACGTCGCTCGACCTTTCTCACGCCTTTGACGGAGGCGGGAACGAGGTGGGTGCGGTCTCCTCGTTTCATCCCTTTGCTGCCGCGACTACGACCAAACTTGGCCCCGGGAACGAGCCCCAGGGCCTAGAATTGAGGGAGCACGGTAGTTTTCGGGAAGAAACGCGGTTTCGCATTCCTCAGTCCATAAGAGGATGCATGATGAGGGATGAAATACTTATCTGATATTGCAGCCCCGGCAACTCTGGTTTGCCGTGGACGATTCTTGGCACTCGCAGCCCCCAGCAATACTGGCTCGCCGGGGCCCAGGTGCCGTCTGTTTTCTTCTTCTCTTGTCACTGCCAGTCATGTCATGGAAACACTTTATTAGAGGCGCGACGAGTTATTTTTGTAATATAACTCTATCTTAGGCAAAAAAAATTGTTGTGTTACTTCCTTTACTCGACTCTTGGCTTTGTATGGTTCCGCCCTACGCTTTCTAGGGAAACTTGCCGGTGCAGGTACCCTTGCCGCGAGCGCCGAGTGCGGAACTTCAGCAGCCTGCTGGCGGGGTCGCTACCGACAAGCAACCTTGTCGCAACTAGTTGCAGCTCACTTAAGTTGTTGAGCGGGCTCGAAACAACGTAAGGGCGCTAGCGGCTCACTTAAGTTGCTGAGCGGACTCGAAGCAAAGTAAGGGTGCTAGAAGCTCATTTAAGTTGTTGGGCAGACTCGAAACAAAGTAAAGGCGCACTTAGCTACGAGTTGGTTCCTCCGCTCACAGGTTTTCCATACAAAGCACGGTCGTTCAAGGAAAATTACTCGAAAACTTAAAAAACTGATTGCTTAAGCCTTAGCAACTTAGCTTTTTTGTCGTCTGCTTCCCGGCAAGGAGAAACTTTCTTGAACGGCCTGGTCCACACCATTATCTTCTCCTCCCCCCCCCCCCCCGGTAAACCTTGTGGGCGAGGGAACCTTCCTTCTTCTGAGAAAGAAACAGAGAAATAAAGTAATGATATGGAGCCTTGGGCTCGTTATTGCTTACCGGGGTCTAGTGCTGCACAAAGTGTCAGATAACATATGCGAAAATGGATTATAGCATAAAAAACTGACAAGATGTGCGGGGCACATGAGCTTTACTGGTGCACGGGGTCTGCGCCCGGCTTTGTACAAAGGATTACATGCAACAGCGGTAACACTTGTACAAAAGGTGGTTGCCGGAAAAGCTTCCGGCAACCGCGCCTTACGGGTAAAACTTACGAAGATGTTCAATGTTCCAGGAGTTGCTCACCGGAATGCCATCCTCGGTCTCAAGGCGGACAGCGCCGAGCCTAGTGACTGTTTCACCCGATAAGGGCCTTCCCACTTCGGCGTCAACTTGTTGGAATTCTTGGCGGACTGAACACGCCGAAGAACAAGGTCGCCTTCCTCAAAGCTCCTGGCTTTAACTTTGCGGCTATGGTAGCGACGCAAAGCTTGCTGGTAGCGAGCAGCTCGCACAGCAGCCTAGAGACGGTCTTCCTCAAGGAGCAGCACGTTATCTTGTTGCGGCTGCTCTTGCTCGAGCTCATCATAAGCGAGCACTCGAGGTGACCCGTAAACGAGTTCCGTGGGGAGAACTGCCTCTGCTCCATAGACTAGAGCAAAGGGTGTCTGGCCAGTGGCTCGATTTGGCGTCATCCTGATCGACCAAAGAACCACCGGCAGCTCCTCGATCCAGTTTCTTCCGCACTTGTGCAGCCTGTCGAAAGTTCTGGTCTTGAGGCCTCGCAGCACTTCAGCATCTGCCCTCTCCGCTTGACCGTTGCTTCTCGGGTGAGCAACAGAAGCGAAGCAGACCTTGGCGCCAAGATCTTGGACATACTGCATGAACGTGCGGCTCGTAAATTGCGTGCCATTGTCGGTGATGATCCTGTTAGGAGCCCCGAAATGGCAAACAATCGACCTGAAGAACTTGACTGCTGACTGTGCTGTCACCTTCCTCACTGGTTCCACTTACGGCCACTTTGTGAACTTGTCGATTGCAACGTACAAGAACTCAAAGCCCCCGACAGCTCGGGGGAAGGGGTCGAGGATGTCGAGCCCCCAGACCGAAAATGGCCAGGATAAAGGGATCGTCTGGAGAGCTTGAGCTAGCTGGTGTATCTGCTTGGAATGGAACTGGCACGCTTCACACTTGGTTACTTGTGCAGTTGCATCCTGGAGGGCTGTCGGCCAGAAGAAGCCTTGTCGGAATGCTTTGCCGACAAGCGCTCTTGCGCCAATGTGGTGACCACATATGCCTCCATGTATCTCTGCCAATAGCTGTTATCCATCTTGCCGGCGAATGCACTTCAATTTCACATCGTTGAGTCTTATTCTGTACAGTGTGTTGTCGACAAACTTGTACATACTTGACTGCCGGGCTACTCTTTCAGATTCTTCTTGCTCTTCGGGAAGCTCTCCTGTCTGAAGGAAATGGACAATCTGCTACGCCCATGCTGGAGCTTGTGGCTCGACAACAAGGACTAAAGGCGTATCTGTTGCTGCGGGAACATCCGCTTCTACGGCAAGAACCTGCGGTTCGGCCGGAGCGTGATATTCCCCGGCAAGCTTGCCGGAGCAAAACTTGTCGGGAGCGTTTGCTTCAACGGAACAAACCAAGAGGTTCGCCGGAGCAGACTGCTCCTCAGCACTCTTGGCGTCGATCTTGGGGACCTTCTTGGCGGCGGCTTCTGGAAGCTCTGCCGGAAAGTAGTCACCAGAAACCAACTTCCTCTTCTTATTCTGTCCAGTTGATGGTGTCACGGATGGTTGAGTCAGCTTGAGCACAAAGATCCCTGGTTCCACAGGTAACTTTAGTGCAGCGCACTTTGACAGGCCATCAGCAATGTCATTCTGAGCTCGCGGAACGTGTTCCATTTGCAGGCCGTCAAAGTGTGCTTCTAGCTTTCTCACTTCATCAACATAAGCTTCCATCAATGGACTCTGGTAGTTCTTGTTCACTTGGCGGACGACAAGCTGCGAGTCACCCCTTACAATGAGTTTCTTGATCCCAAGGTCGGCTGCGATTCTGAGGCCGGCAAGCAAACCCTCATACTCTGCAGTATTGTTCGTTGCTTGCTCCTTGGGAAAGTGCATCTGGACTACGTACTTGAGGTGCTCTCCGGTGGGTGCGATAAGCAGCATGCCAGCACCGGCGCCTTGCAGCGAGAAGGCACCATCAAAATACATCAGCCACTCTTTGCTTGTCTCCTTGACGGGGATGCTTGTTTCTGGAATTTCTTCATCTGGAGTGGGCGTCCACTCTGCTATGAACTCTGCCAATGCCCTGCTTTGGATCGTTGCAGTGCTCTCAAACTTGAGGCCAAAGCTTGACAGTTCCAATGCCCACTCAACAATCCTGCCTGTTGCTTCTGGATTCTGCAGTATCCTCTTCAGCGGAAAGCGAGTGACAACTGTGATCTCGTGTGCCTGGAAGTAATGGCGCAGCTTTCTCGAGGCCATGAGAAGGCCAAAAAGCAATTTTTGCACACCATAGTACCTCGACCTAGCCCCCTGGAGAAGGGAGCTGACAAAGTAAACTGGGCGCTGCAGCATCTTCTTCTGCACCTCCTTGCACGTCTGCGCAGATTCATCTTTGTCGGGACCGGAGCTTGTCGGAGAAGCCCCCTGCTTGTCGCTGGATTCACTTGCCGCGGTTGCTGGCTCATCGTATGCCTCCCTCTCCGCTACTAACGCAGCACTAACCACTTGATTGGTTGCCGCTAGGTACAGCAGCAACTTCTCTTGTGGCTTAGGTGCGACAAGTATTGGAGTGGAGGACAGGTACCTCTTTAAGTCCTGCAGCGCGGCCTCCGCTTCCGGAGTCCATTTCATTGGACCTGCCTTTTTCAATATTTTGAAAAACGGCAGGGCGCGCTCAGCAGACTTAGAGATAAACCTACTGAGAGCAGCCACACAACCGGCAAGCCTTCGCACATCCTTGATGCGCTTCGGTGCTTCAATCTGCTCGATGGCCTTGATCTTGTCGGGGTTGGCTTCAATTCCCCGCTGAGACACAAAGAACCCGAGAAGCTTGCCGGAAGGGACTCCAAACACGCACTTCTCGGGGTTGAGCTTGAGGTTGATCTTGCGCAGATATGCAAAAGTTTCTTCTAAATCTTGGATCAGGGAGCCTTGTCCTTGCTCTTGACCACTATATCATCCATGTAGGCTTCCACATTTCTGTGTATCCGTGTCTCAAAAGCGACATGGACTACCCTTGCAAATGTTGAACCAGCATTCTTCAACCCAAAGGGCATCCGTATAAAACAGTATGTGCCGCAAGGGGTGATAAATGCGGTTTTTTCCTCATCTTCTTCTGCCATGAAGATCTGATGGTATCCTGAGTATGCATCAAGAAATGAAAGCAAATCACATCCAGCTATGGAGTCAACAATCTGGTCAATGCGCGGCAAGGGAAATGGATCTTTGGGACAAGCTTTATTGACATCAATGAAGTCTATACAAAGCCTCCATTTCCCGTTCGCCTTGCGCACGACTACAGGATTGGCCAACCACGTGGGATGGAGCACTCCTCTGACAAGGCCTGCTACATCCAATTTCCTGATCTCTTCTGCAATGAACTCTTGGCGCTCCACCGCTTGCTTCCTGACTCTCTGCTTGACGGGCCGCGCATGAGGACAGACGGCAAGGTGGTGCTCGATTACTTTCCTGGGAACACCAGGGATATCAGACGGTTGCCATGCAAACATGTCGACATTCGCCCGCAGGAAAGGAACGAGCACGCTTTCCTATTTGGGGTCAAGCGTGGCACTGATGGTGAAGGTACCACCAGTGCCGTCCTTCTTGGCGGGCACCTTCTTGGTCTTGGGTGGAGCTGCCATCGTCTTCTTTCACTTGCCGGTGGAGCTCGATGGTGTGTCCTCGACGGTAGCGCAGCACTCCGAAGAGGTGCGCTTGCCGGAGTGGGCACCAGAGCTCTTGCCGGACTTTGTCTTCTTCTTCCCCTCGGGAGCTTCAGCGGCAAGTATGTTGTGATCAGTTGCGGCTGCTGCTTCCCGGTAGATTTTGTCGGTGTAGATAAGGGCATCCTTCTTGTCGCCGGGGACAGAGATGACACTCATCGGGCCTGGCATCTTGAGTATGTTGTATGCATAGTGAGAGGCTGCCATAAACTTGGCGAGCGCTAGACGGCCAAGGATCCCATTGTAGTGCAATGGAAAATCGGCAACGTCAAATGTGACCCTCTCAGTTCTGAAATTCATCTTGCTGCCAAATGTGACCGGCAGCGTGATCTTTCCCTTCGGCTTGCTTCTTCCCGGGCTGATTGCTTGGAATGTGCCGGTCTCCTCGAGCTCGCTGTCAGGGATCTGGAGTTTCTGAAGGACCGCGGAGGAGATCAGATTCAAGCCGGCCCCGCCGTCAACTAGCATCTTCGTGACCTAGAGGTTGCGGATAGTTGGTGAAATCAACATCGGCAAGCACCCGACCGCAGTTATGCGATCAGGGTGATCCTCAATGTCGAAGATGATAGGCGTGCTGGACCATTTCAGAGGCTTGCGTGACTCTAAGGATGGCTCTGCTGCATTCACTTCCCGCATCCACTGCTTGAGTTGGCGGTGCGAAGTATGCAGAGAAGCACCACCGTCAACGCACAGGACCTCTATGGCTTTCTGAAATTCCTGCTCATCGGCCTCGTCATCATCCATGTCTTCATCGTCGTCGTCATCTTCATCCTTGTCACGGCCGCGGGGAGGTCTGTCTCCTTGCCGCTGCTTGGCCTTGCCGCGGCGTCCTCCTCGGCCGAGACGTTTCTTGCCGGATCCACCAGCACCTTCCTGGGCCTTCTCCTTGTCGCGCTGCTCGTACTCAGCTTTCTGTAGCTCAACGAGCTGCTCAACCTTCTTGCAATTCTGGAGATCGTGACCCCTGGTGCGGTGGATCTTACAATACTGCTTGCCGGAGCCGTCCTGCTTGTCGGCGGCCGCCACAGGCTGGGCCTCCTTGTCGGAGCCACCAGCTTTAGCTTCCTTGGCGCCACCTCCGTTGCCGGTCTGCTCGACAGCTAGCACTTCCTTGCCCTTTTTCCTTCTGTCGTTCCGCCGCCGGCCTTTCTTTGCCGGGGCGGCATCCTCACTGTCAGATCCTCCTGCTCCCGTATCCTCTCCGGGGAGCCTCCTCCCCTCTTCAGCGCGTGCACACTTGTCGGCCAGGGCGTAAAGCTCGCTGACGTCTCTGATCTTACACATCGCCATCTCCTCCCTCATCCTTCGGTTTCGCACGTTCTGTTGAACGCGCTAATGATCGCGGCGGGGTGGACGTCTGGAATGTTGTGCTGTACACGGCTGAATCTCTGAATGTACTTGCGCAGTGGCTCTCCTTCCTTCTGGGCGAGCAGATGAAGATCGCTTTCTTGGCCATGTGGTTTGTGGCCGCCCGTAAAGGCGCCGACAAACTGATGGCACAGATCAGCCCAGGAGGATATGGAGTTGTCCGGCAAGTGCATGAGCCAGGATCTGACATTGGGCTCGAGTACCAGCGGGAAGTAGTTGGCAAGGATCTTGTCGTCCCGTCCCCCGGCAGCCTGCACCGTGATGGTGTAGATGCTGAGAAACTCCGACGGATGCGTCTTGCCGTCGTACTTCTCTGGTACGTCTGGTTTGAAATTCTTTGTGCTGGGCCACTGGACTTGCCACAGTTCACGGGTGAACGCAAGACAACCTACCGCGTACAGCAGATCGCCCGGTTCCCCTGGCGCATGCATGTCAACAGAGGGCCCAGCGCGCTTGTCGGATTGACGTCGTGCTTCTCTTCGGCGCTCGATGCGGGTTCGAGCGTCTTCTTGTTGTCGTTCGTGGAGAACTTGGCGCTGGTCGCGACGAGCTCGTGGGTCCGACGACGCGGTGGAGCGACTGTCGGGGTGGACCCGGCGAGTCGGTGACTTTGGCCTTCGTAGTGGAGAGTGCATGGAAGTCGCACCTCCCCCGGTCTTGTTGCCATCGGCTCGCGTCCGGCTGTCCTGCCGCGGCAGCGAGGTGCTTGGTTGCCGCGCAGTGTCGCCGTTGGCGAAGCCGATGAGGCTCTGGAGAGTGGCCCTCCATTCGTCTGTCTTGTCCGCCGTCGGAGGATAATCCAGGAGTAGTTGGGCCCGTGCCAAGGCTTCCGCCGGCGTGGTGGGCGGCAGTGGTGAACGGTGCAAGGAGCGGGACATGCTCGGACTCCTAACCAAGTTAGAAGGAGCAGTGTCCCGTCCAGGCGACCGCACCTCACTGGGGCCAGCATGCCGGCGTGCATGCTGGTCTTGAACGCCACGCGAACCACCAGCTTGATCTTGGGCCAGCGGACGTATGGTGCTGCGAACGCTATGACGCTGCTGGTCCCGCCCTTCCTGAGATGGGCGCGGTGGGCGTATGGACGCTGAGGTCTGCGCGGCCTTGTCCTTGGACTTGGCAGCGCTGTGGGCACCCTCGTCGATGTCCATTCTTCCGCCGGCGTCCACTCCACCGTCCGCCTGCTCCGGAGGTGGTGGAAGCGACGCAGACGGGGCTGTTGCCCCCGAAGCCTTCTTCTTCGGTGGCATGTCGGTGAAGACGATGAAGATTTAGCTCGCGTGCACGCCGGATCGGGTTCGCACGATCTCGACGCCCCCTACCTGGCGCGCCAGAGATGTCGGGGAGGCTGATTCCACCAACACCTATGGGGACAGGGCCCCTTTCGGTTCGGTGGGGGGCGGAGGTCGCACAAAGAGCGGATCGAGGCGGTACACGCGAGCGGTTTTTACCCAGCTTCGGGCCGCACGGATGCGTAAAAACCTACTGCTGCTTGTTTGTGTGTATTGAATTCTTGCTCAGGAGCGACGGACGCTGCCAGACTGAGCGTGAGAGTGTTTCTGGTGTTGAATGAGCCGAACTGGCCGAACCCGCTGAACCCCTTCTACGTTGCGTCTGGGCCTCCTTTTATACTCTCAAGGGGTCACCGACAGGGGGCAACGTAGACAAGAAGGGTAAAAATGGAAAAGGATGTGGTAGGTGCAGCTACCGCTACTGTGGATACAGTGCACCCTACCTAACTCCGACGGTAGGGGACAAGGGCATTAAATGCCTGTCTGAGTCGCCTAAATAGTGCAAAAAGTGACCGTTAGGAGCGCCACCGTTTGCCACGATGGCCTCTTCTTCATCTCCGCTTGCCACCGCGCACCCCTAGCTACACAGCCTCCTGCCACGTGTGCTCAGGAGAGTCCTAGAGCGACATGTTAGCAGGTGTGCTGGAGCGCGGGCACGAAGTGGGGGTTTCCCGCGGCAAGCTCCTTGTCGCGGTCGTCGTCTTGTCGTGTTTGGGAGCTTGTCGCTCATCGGGCCTTGCCGGGACGCAGGACGCGTCACGGCAAGCTTCCTTGGTATGCCTTGAGTGGCCTTCCCGGCAAGCTCCTCTTGCCGGGGTCTTGTCTCTTCCCGGCAAGCTCCTCTTGCCGGGACCTTGGTTGGCCTTCCCGGCAAGCTCCTCTTGCCGGGGCCTTGGTTGGCCTTCCCGGCAAGCTCCTCTTGTCGGGGCCTTGGTTTGAGTACCTTGTTCTTGAATGGTCTTCAAGGGAGCCACGGAGGGTCTTGGCGGTCACCCGGCAAGCCTTGCCGCAGGATGCTGCGACTGCCCGTGCACAAGTTCGGGGTACTAGGGTACCCCTACTCTAGTACACCGACAGAGCGTATATACGGTTCGAGCTTCACAAGCATCTCTTGACCAAGATTGCTTCTTCTAGGACCTGTGTAACAATTGCCAATTGATCAGAGACAGTTTATGACATGAAAGGTATGACCCGGTTATGATGCTAGCAACAATACTTGCCGAAGATAGTAGACACCATCTGGGATATATGGTGTTTTCAACCGGTAAGCTCAGTGGTCACCTCTTGAAGAGTAGCTTCCGCTTTTTCAGCCCGCTGCGTCAGAGCAATTTTATCTTCAGCCCAGGCGGTTCTTTTGGCATAAAAATTGGTCTTCGGTTTTTCTTTTTCATCCAGACTAAATTTGAATTTGGAGTCGGCTTTCCGGGTCTCAGATTCTTGGTGCTCCAGTCGGGTTTTCACATCAGCCCATTGCGATTCAAGTTGACCAGTGGTGTCCTGTATATGCACAGATTTGAAATCATGTTCACATTTGGGTTACAGAAATAAAGTCCCAAGCCTTTTGTAAGCAACAACGCTCAGCACTTGGGGGCTAATGGGTACAGAATAATTCTTCATACAAAGGCACATATGAACAAGTCCCAAGAACTTTGCAAGCAAGAGAACTTGGCACTTGGGGGCTAATGCATATTGCTCGCGTTTCATTATTAGTTTATGATGACCTAGTTATGCTGTAAACAACCACAACCGGCTCATGGGGGCTACAATAGTATGCTTTCATTTATAAACAATGGTGAACAGTATCGGTTCATTCATGTTGATTAAACCGGCCATTGGGGGCTACGGATACAATGTTAATTGTTAAAGACCCGGTTTAACTCGAATGGTGAAAGCCGGACTTTAAAGGATTCTACCAAAGATGCTATTTATACTCATGGTTATTCTAAGTCTACAGCATATTCAATCCTATCATACACAGTATACTTGGGGGCTGACAGGATATGCATAACTTATTAAAGCAGGAATTCATACCTCATATTTTTTATGCATCTGCTTCACCATATCAACTTTAAGGTCACAACTGCTATGCACTTGGTTGATATAACCATAGAGTACTTCACTAATGCTCAATTGAGAATAGTTGGCGATCTCAAATCTCACTTTTCGCTTTTCAATAAGTTCTTCTTTGGCGGAGTGCTTGGCCAAGATAGTAGGTTTTCCCGTCTCTTCGAAGCCGGTGCCAGTGATCATAACATCATCGGCATGTGTTCCTGATGGTTTAATTGGCCTTGATAATTCAGTGTTCAATGAATTGATGTTTGTCTGGTCACTGGAAAGGTCAGCAATTTCTGGTGGAACATCGATGTTCTTGCATGAACAGGCTCTTCTACTTGTTGCATGAAGGCGTCAAACGCTGGAATTTGCCGCTCTGGCTCATCGACTTTGGGGTATTCAGCCGGCTTGATCACCTTTGCTTTCTTGCTAGTTTTTGCCTTTCCACTGCATGGGTTATAAGAGGTCAATACAAATATAAGAGCCCAAGGAGGAAGAAAATAATGACTAATTCTTGTTACCCAGGGACAGTTTTGAAAGCCGGCAGCTGGGTCTGTGATGAGTCGCCAGAAGAGGAGCGAGAAGCCTCCTGATAGTTTGAATCGGAAGAATTAAGTGGTTGGCGAATGAGACCCGCCAGAGGATAAAAAGAGTTTAAATTGGGAACGACCTTGTTTTGACGTTTCCGTGGAGCTGGAGTATTTGGTAAGCCGGAGGATAACTCTTCACCTTTGCTGGTCCGAGTTGGTCGCTGGTTCTCGTGCCGTTGTTGCTTCAAAAGAAAGTGAGGATCCAAATGAGCTAAGGGGTGTGAAAATCTTACTTTCCGGGTTACCCGTCGAATTTTCTGTCTTGGCAAAGGCTCTGAGTCGGAGGAAATAATAGTTACCTCTTCTTCGACCGCTTAACAGCCCCCCGTGTCATCCTGATGATAATCAGTGTCAATAAGATAGTTGAAAAAGGAGCCAAGGGAATCAAGGCCTACCTCCGACTCAGAGATGTCGTCCAGTTCAAACATCTCGGAAGTGCTTAATTCTTCTTATTCTTCTTGGCGGCTCTCTTGGTGGCTTTTGCTTTGGCCCTTGCTTTCTTGGCAGCTTCATGGTCATATTCTTTATTCCAAAAATCGGATCCAGCCTGTTAAAGTCATCAAAGTTAAGTTAATAGAACATATGAATGATAAGGTAAAATAAGTGATTTAGAGACTCACATCTGGTGGCAGGTTAAGTTTGCAGAAAGGGTTCAGTCCCACTTTGCTGCAGTCTTCCAGGCTCTCGTTTAGAAGGGTCTTTGTCATTTCATTGACTGCATTATCAGTTAAACACATGGAGCTGTGGCGTAGTGGATCTTTTGCACCACCCGTATAAGTGCACATTAAGCCGAATCGGCGGCTCAAGGGTATGATTCGCCAAGAAACCCAGCACCGAACAAAGTCAACTCCGGTTAACCCATTTCCTAGCACGCCTTGACCTTTGCAATAGTGGGTGCAAGCTTTGCACGTTCAGCAGTGGTAAGTCGTTCGGGGCGATGATGTTTTGGATTGAGCCGCTGGACACGATAACCTGGTAGTGGATTCTCATCAGCCGAGAGGTGTCTTTACAATAAAACCATGTCTAGTTCCAATCTTTGGGGTGACTTGGCAGACAATCATAGGGGAAGATATTGTCTCTTCTCCATAGAATTGAGACCCTGCCAAGTTCTAAGCTGGGGCCATTGGTAAATTTGTTCTGCCGGTTCAGATTAAAATATTTCCTGAAGAGTTCAACACTGGGCTCCTCTTGAAGTTATACTTCACAGAATACTCGAAAACTACAGATGTTTGACACGGAGTTGCGTCCGATGTCTTGAGGATGCAGTTGAAAGAAATGCAGAACATCTCGGAAAAACTTGGATCCAGGTGGTGAGAAGCCCCGGTTCATATGATTAGTAAAAACAATGATCTCACCATCCTGCGGCTGAGGATTTTTCTCATCGGGCTTGGGAGCGCGCCAATCAGGACATCTTTTGCTGGTAAAAAGCCGACTTTGACAAAATCCTTGAGTGTATTTTCGGTGACAATAGAAGGAACCCAATTGCTTGAGGTAACTGTCTTCGGCATCGTAAGGGAAAAGCCTAAAAGGAATATTGCCGGTTTAAGTTGATTTGTTAAGCCGGAGATAAATGCTGCAGGATATTTTTATATTTGCAGCTTAAATGGGGCCTAATGACATATGACTAGTTATAACTGGTGATGTAAGACGCCATGACGATACTGATATTTAAGATCTATCAAGAGAAAATTCTACTAAGTGTTGGATAAACAGGTTTCATAGGTTGGGGCAGGCAATTTCAGATCTGACGTTGTTTGGAAAATAAAATAAAATTAAAACCTAGTATTGCAGTAGTAGAAGAGCTAATGTATTGGCGAGATTTCTGCATCTAGGAGGCATGTTCAGTGATTAAGAGAAATGGTAGAAATAGATTCTACATATTTTAAAAGCCATTCTTGGATCAAAGTGAGGATTAAACAGAGGTGTGATGAAGAACGATGATGAACTCATAAGAACTTCAGAAACCCTAATGGAGATCTATGGTGGAGAAGATAAGGAGCTTACCGGATCCGCTGAGCAACAAAGAAGCACCGCAGTTCTCTGGTCCCGTTCAGGTCGATGTAGCGGCCGGGGTCGAGGAAGTCGATGAGGTCGGTGGTGGCGGTGTGCAGAGGTGCAGATGTGTCGCGTGAGAGAGGTTGAAGATAGACGAAGAGGCAAGGGGGAAGTGACAGTGACCCCTGGCCCTGTAACACCCCAAAAATTTCACCAGGTTTTAGTTACTAAAATTTTGCCAAGAGTTAAAAATTTTCCCTGCAAGAATATTTCTGTTGATTTCAGAACCTTTCTTTTTATATTAAGGATTTATTTTTCCCAAGTGGATCCTTCCAAACATATTGAACTTCTATGCCATCTCATTAAAACAATTTCCTAATCATTAGGTTTATTTATTAAATTATTCCACCCTGAGCTATATTCATTAAAATGACTTGTGTTAAGTTTGGAGCTCTTTTTGTACTACAACCATTTGATAAATTTAACTAAAAATTCCACCAAAATTAGGAGATGTCATGTGATGCCTCTAAATCACTTTTATGCAATAATATAGTTCATTCATTGCATATTTTGAGTTCTACACATGTTTTTCTTCTCTGGTCCAGTAGGCATTTTTGCACTGCAACCCTTTTAAATATTTGTTTCTAGCTTCCACCAAAATTATGGGAGGTCAGTAGCAGCATATGATTCCATTATATGCAAAGATCCAGGGATGTTCTTTGAAAATTTTGAGTGAATCAACCTCATCTCCATCCTGGTCCAACAGGATAGTTTGTACAGCAACCTTACTCTTACTTGCCCTCTGGCCCTTGATTCTTTATCCTACTTGTAGACCACCCTACTAAACTCCTAAGTCCAGGAGCATACACTCATTTGATCATTTTTGGTTCATGAAATGATACCATTCACTCCCTACCCAGAAGTGTAGTTTTGCAAAACTTGCACTAGCAAGTTTCTCCCTTTTGCAAACTAACTTCACCACCCTCTCATACACCCACAGAGACACTGATCTGGAAGAAGTGGCCACTCCAAGACCTGCCTAGATGCCTCTGGCATTTTGTCAAACACCCTGTGGGCATGGACAGATTTGGCATGATTGTAAGTTTGTGTTGTAAACTTTCCCATCTGTCCAAACCAAGTTGTCTAGTAGCCTGCTAACGATTTCTAGCCCAGGCCTGTGGATTTGCATTAGCTCTCTAGCAGCTTTGGCCATCCTGGCATTTCGTCGAGCAGAGCACGCGTTTTGCACGTGCTCGCGCCCGAGCCAGCGCGCCCCTGGATAAGCTTTCCCCGAGCTCATCCTGATCCTTACCCACTTGCCACGTCGCGCCAAGAGCCCCGACCGCCTCCTAGCCCTCTGCAGCGTTGCCAGCAAGCTCCTTGGCGGCACGCCTGCGTCCGCATCCGCCACTGCCACGGTTGGCGCCGCCCAAGCCACCACAGCGTGCCAGCTCGCCTCCTTCGATAGTGGAGCCTTTGTCGGTAGCTCCTGGAGCCGGCCAGCCACCGCCACGTTGCCATGCAGTACAGTAGGGCGGTTTGCCGGCGAACTTATCCCCGGACGCCGCGAACCGACTTGGACGTGCTATAAAAGGGGTCCCCGGACTCCTCCGAGCACCCAGGCAGCTTCAAGCCGTCCTTCTCGTACCCCCTTAGTCGTCAATCGAAGCGAGGAGGTCGTCTTCAACCTCTCCGGTCAGCTCAGCCGCCGCCTCGTCCCGGTCGGTTCCGACGCACCAAGACCTCCCCTGCCCTCCCAAACACCACCGTCCGACTCCACTTGAACCCGCGGAGCTGCCTAGCCTCCCAGACCCGCTCGGGAACCACCATGGCCGGAATCCCCAAAGCCACCGAAGCCTTCCCTCCACCGCAGAGCTCGCCGCCGGCGACTCCCTCCACCCCCGGTGACCCTGCGACCACCGGAAGGACCGCCTAGGAGTGGCGGATCCATCCCTGCACTCAGATGCCCACGAAGAAACGCCGTTCGCCGGCGACGATCGCCGAACGCCCCGCCCCTGCTCGGGCAAAGAAGAGGGGGGGAGTGGGGACTGGTCAAACCTGACCAGTGCGGCCCCGGGACCCACTGTCAGTGACCCAGCCCCGCCTCCACGTGTTTAAGTGGAAGCGCAAAACCCCGAGTACGTCTCCCCTTTTCGAAGATGTATTCTGCCGAAACGTTTTCTTTTCTGTTTTATTATTAAAAACAGATTTTTGACCAAATCTTTGACTGGCTTTATCTTTTTAAATACAAATCCAAATGAATTAATTCTTTTTCCTACCTCTCTCAAATTTGATCTAGTTTATTTTAAGATTTAATTGAAAAAATTTCAAAGCAACTTTTTGTGCTGTTTTGAATTTGTGTGTTAATTCAAATTTATTTTAAAATAGGACCTTGGAGAGAGAGAAGAAACTTTCAAAAGTTTTGGAGTGCACCCCTGCCTTTACACCCATTGAAGGCAAGCATTCTAAACCCGGCATGATATTTTTGGCTGTTCGTTGACACGTTTATCATACCACCTCATTTCGGAGAGTTGTTATTTCATGTGATGTGACCATTTGCATGAATGCATATTAGTGATTTCCATGTTGTTGGAAATGAACACACTTGTGATGATAATCATCCTCATGCGCCTTGCATGCATACCGGCAGGAACCCGGGAAAACCTCTGCCTTGGGTAGGCATGAGTTTGTCTCCGGTCTTCGTCGGGGCGGTTATGTCTGGTATGGCATGGCAAGGTAATATGAGCGGTGACTCTATTGGTTGAAATATATTCGTTATGCTAATCATGCAGGGAATACTTAAACCTCCTGAGTCGACCGTAGATCGAGTCTTGTTCCAGTAACCCCCATACTTGTTTCGTACTACCACTCGTCTCTACAACAAGTAGAGTACGGTTCAGTAAGTTGTCAACCTCTTTCTAGCACACACCGTACAGAGAGGCCAGGGTGGAAGATACCGGTTGTAGCTGGTAGGCAGGCTACCCGGTCCGGGGGCATGGGTGTTTCTGGTTGAGACCAAGAGGGGAGGCCACCCCTTAGAGCGTGCAATATAAATTTGATCACATGCTACGCGAGGTTGTAGCCTCCCCACTTAGAGTTTGCTTGACAGGTGTCGTGGGTGATTCCAGACACGTGTGAGTTAAGCTGGTGTGTGCAAGTTAGGTGTGTTTTCAACAAAAAGACCATAGACGGAATTAGTCCCGATGGACTAAAGAAATCCGTTACTCGTGGGTAAAGAGTACACCCTCTGTAGAGATTAAACCTATTCGAATAGCCGTGTCCATGGTTAAGGATTACAGTCTGGGATGGGTCAAGTGTTGGTCTTAGTATCGGTCTTCGGAGGTGAAACTGTTAAAACAGAACTTGAATTACAACTTGTGACATGTGATAATGATGATTATTATTTTGTTGTGGACTAACCCGTGATATTTTTGGTATTATCGAATATCCCTGGGATGGTTCTACCTCCGGGATATTCACTATGATTATTTCTTTTAAAACCCTTTATGTGGTGTCGCTCAGACGCCAGACTGTGGCATTTCTTTTAAAAGCCCTTTATGTGGTGTCGCTCAGACGCCCGACTGTGGCATTTCTTTTAAAGCCCTTTATGAGGTGTCGCTCAGACGCACGACTGTGGTGTATTTGTTTTTTATTTCATAATTTTAATATTGCTAAGTTATTGCATATTCATAATTAACATACTTGCACGCATCAGAGTTATATTTATCTTTTGTGACTGACGTCATAAGCATAAAATATTTTCAGCACATCATGATTATATTATACCCATGTTCATGAATGTTTCTGAGTACATTCAAAGTACTCACTGGCTTGTCCCTAGCTATTGTCTTGGCCAGATTTCTTGGCGGAGAGGAGCGACCTTGATGACAGCCCCGGAACCTAAGCAACGGTGATAGCAGTCTCGCGAAGATAGGAGTTAACCTGGTCAGCTGTTCCCGTGGGAAAGGAGTCCCATAGACACTGATGATTCACAACCCGCTTCCGCCATCAACCACTAGAAACCATTTGTTGTACCCACAGGCCAGAATGGTCTTGTACTTCATATTTTATGTTTTGCTTGGAATTTCTGTATCAAGTTGGTGCCTCATCAGCTAACAGTTATCCTGGTGCTGATGAGCGCAAGGGCCATTTTCTAGGAATTAATACCCGGAGAATCGGTCGCCACAGGCCCTATTTATAAGGCTGGAAGGATAAGTGGCATGCGCGGGAATCGAGGAGACCAAAAAATGGATATGTGACGGTGCAGACGCCTCGATTTTCAGAGTTTCATTAAAAGAAAAGATTTATTAAGATTTGGGCTTTGTGTAATATTAATGCATGACAGGTGACGTCGCGGCGAGTTACCACAATGGCAGGAGGTGACGTCATGGCGGATTATAAGATCTCGCAAGAATAAAGGAAGAAGGATTTTTTTTGAAGTGTTGAAGGTTGACATGAACATGTTAAAATCAAGCTGGGGCCTAATGTTGGGGACATGACTATTGGGTATGACCCGGCCAGGAGGGGCCGGGTTATACCAATAGCGGTTCATCAATACAAACCCATGAAGATGTTGAAGATGGCGGTTCATGAAGCAGACTTACTAAGGGCCCAAAGCCCAAAGGCGACTTAAGGCCCATAGGGGTAAACCACCATTTGTGTATGACTTATATTGTAAGGCAAGTATAATTAGTCACCGAGCCGGACACGTTGTCTATGAGCCGGCTGGGACTCCGTGAGCCATTGGGCGTCAACCTGTGTATATAAAGAGATGACCCGGTGGCGGTTTAGGGCATGAAACAAAAGATCGAGAGCTAGGTCAACCGGATTCGCTCCCTAGTAATCGAGACATAAGCAATACCACCTCAAACTGGATTAGGCCTTTACCTTCACCGCAAGGGGATGAACCAGTATAAACTCCTTGTGTCCTTTGTCCCGTTTAACCCCTTGAAGCTAACCTAGTTGCGATGGCTCCACGACTATGTCCTCACAATAGGACATCTGTCGTGACAATTCCACAACAGGTTCCAATAAAATAAAATGATGCTCCTTTGCCACCTGCTTACCTTGATTATGATGTTATGGAATGTTACCAGTTTCTTGAGAGAAGCGAGTTGCCTTTTCAGTACAGACTAATCTTTGACAGGAAGCACATTGTTTATGTTACGCTTTCTGCTCCTACTTTCTTTGACTTTCGGATAAAGCAAAGTTATTTCATACTTAGAGAGGAGGCAGCCGAGTACGAAAGGGCGAGGGAGACAGCTCTCCTCCACGAGGCAGCTCACCAGGCGGTGGAAACTTCAATCGAGTACAACCCCAGCTGCAACACTGGATACTACCAAGGCTAGTGCTACCTCTTGAGCACTGCGTTGGTTTTCCCTTGAAGAGGAAAGGGTGATGCAGCAAAGTAGCGTAAGTATTTCCCTCAGTTTTTGAGAACCAAGGTATCAATCCAGTAGGAGGCTCCACAGAAGAACCTCGTACCTACACAAACAAACAAGAACCTCACAACCAACACGATAAAGGGGTTGTCAATCCCTTCACGGTAACTTGCAAAAGTGAGATCTGATAGAGATAATAAGATAAGATAAGTTATTTTGGTATTTTTATGATATAGATTGAAACGTAAAGATGGAAATAAAAGTAGATGGGAAACTTATATGATAAAAGATAGACCGGGGGCCATAGGTTTCACTAGTGGCTTATCTCAAGATAGCATAAGTATTACGGCGGGTGAACAAATTATTGCCGAGCAATTGATAGAAAAGTGCATAGTTATGAGAATATCTAGGCATGATCATGTATATAGGCATCACGTCCACAACAAGTAGATCGAAACGGTTCTGCATCTACTACTATTACTCCACACATCGACCGACTCCTGCCTGCATCTAGAGTATTAAGTTCATAAGAACAGAGTAATGCATTAAGAAAGATGACATGATGTAGAGGGATAAACTCAAGCAATATGATATAAACCCCATCTTTTTATCCTCTATGGAAACAATACAATACGTGCCTTGCTGCCCCTGCTGTCACTGGGAAAGGACACCGCAAGATTGAACCCAAAGCTAAGCACTTCTCCCATTGCAAGAAAGATCAATCTAGTAGGCCAAACCAAACTGATAATTCGAAGAGACTTGCAAAGATAACCAATCATACATAAAATAATCAGAGGAGATTCAAATATTTCTCATAGATAAACTTGATCATAAACCCACAATTCATCGGATCTCGACAAACACACCGCAAAAAGAGTTACATCGAATAGATCTCCAAGAAGATCGAGGAGAACTTTGTATTGAGATTCAAAGTGAGAGAAGAAGCCATCTAGCTAATAACTATGGACCCGAAGGTCTGTGGTAAACTACACACAACTCATCAGAGAGGCTATGGTGTTGATGTAGAAGCCCTCCGTGATCGATTCCCCAGCCGGCGGAGCGCTGGAAGAGGCCCCAAGATGGGATCTCGCGGATACAAAAGGTTGCGGCGGTGGATATAGTTTTTTGTGGTGCTCCTGGATGTTTTTAGGGTATGGAGGTATATATAGGCGAAGGAGGTCGGTCAGGGGAGCCACAACGGGCCCACGAGGGTGGGGGCGCGCTTACCCCCCTAGGGTGCACCCTCCTCCCTAGCGGGCGCCTCGGCTGCTTCTTGATGTCCACTCCAAGTCTCCTGGATTGCATTTGTTCCAAAAAAGATCGCTCCCGAAGGTTTCATTTCGTTTGGACTCCGTTTAATATTCCTTTTCTTCGAAACACTGAAATAGGCAAAAAAAAAAGCAATTCGGATTGGGCCTCCGGTTAGTAGATTAGTCCCAAAAATGATATAAAAGTGTAAAGTAAAGCCCATAAACATCCAAAACGGGTAATATAATTGCATGGAACAATCAAAAATTATAGATACATTGGAGACGTATCAGCTAGCCGTGGCCATAGACCAACTTAGGCCAAAATCCTAAGCTTGAGGGAGGAAGCATTTCTCACCGACATTGCATTCATGTTCACACATTCATTCCAGTTGTCGGTGTTCATCCTTTTTGATTCTACTATCCATGTTAGTTTATTTATTTTTTACTTGCTTTTTTCTTGTGTGTTTGAAAAACTTTGATAAAATCCAAAAATATTTCTTGCTTATTTTTAGTTTTTCTCTCTAGTTTATTTAGAAGTAGTATTAAAAGAAAACCAAAAAATATTTCTCGTTCTTCTTTTGCTTGTTGGGAGCTTTCCCATGTAAATAGTTTTCTCATTTCTGTTTTTACTTTCTTCAGAAAAACAAAACTCCAAAAATATTTTAGTGTGCTTCTTTGAAATTCTTTTTCTTTTCTTTGGGTCGTAAGGAGAAGACCATGATGAAAATGTTGAGTGGCTCTCATATGCATTATTTTTTATCTAAAAAGAGCTTGTATTACCTTATCTTCTCCTTCGAAGAAATGTTTGCAGATTCCGGCTTAGTCCAATGCACGTGCACTCTTATTATTATCCACATCGTTCGGTCGTGCAAGTGAAAGGCAATAATGACGGTATATGATGAAATGATTGATATGAGGAAAAGCTGGTATGAAGTCGACCTATTTTTTTGTAAATATGATTAGCTAATCGTTCTCGATTCAACCCATTATGAATGAAACATGTTTGCAATGACAATTAGAGATTATAGCTACGCATGCCATGCTTAATTATCTAGCAGTTGGTAATGGTTTGTCTTATGTGCCAACATGCATTTAAAATGGTTGTGATGTAGTATGATAGGATGGTATCCTCCTTTGAATGATTCAAGTGGCTTTACTTGGCACATGTTCACACATATAGTTGAATCAAAAACAACATAGCCTCCATGATATTTATGTTCATGGTGATTTATATCCTACTCATTCTTGGACACAATGTTGGTTAACCTCAATGCTTGTTTATGACCGTTGTCGCTCTCTACACTACAAAAAAAAGACACATCCGTGACATTTTGGGCCGAACGAAAAAAAATTCTGTCATACATATGACACTTCTATGACGATAATTGTGAGAAAACCCGGTATCATCATCGATATGGTGGGATCCTGCTTCTATGACAAAAAATCATAACAGAAAATGGGCTTTTCGTCCTGGGCGGGCCGGAGACGCAGCTGCATGACATTCTTTGGGCCGTCCATGACGGAAAAACCATGGTAGAAGCGAGGGGGAGGAAAATTTCGGAGAGTTGCTGGTAACGGTGGGAGGTCGGGGGCCGAGCGATGCTCGTTTCTCTCGTACACGTACGCGCGTGTGTGCGAGGTGTCGGCTCTAACTGAACCCGAGCGAGGCGTTGGGCTCTAATTGAACCCGAGCGATTGCACTGCAGGCTATGCGTTACTGAACCCGAGCGATCGATCGATGGCTGTTAACTGAACCCGATGGAGCGATTCCTTCGCTACTGCTGCTAACTGAAGCCGATCGATTGGATGAACAGTGAGCGTTGCGGGGGGGTTTGGATGAACAGTGAGTGGAAGCATTGCCTCTGGATGAACAGGACCTCGTGGTGTGGAGGGCTGGATGAACAGTAGACGATGGAGGGGTGGCCGTGGAGGGGTGGTTGAATAGGACCCCGTGGTGTGGAGGCTGGATGAATAGTAGATGGTGGAGGGGTGTCCGTGGAGGGGTGGTTGAACAGTAGCCGGTGGAGTAGTGCGCGGTGGAGGCTTGATGAACAGGAGCTCGTGGAAGCTGGAGGAGGTCGACGGTAGCCCGTGGAGGCTGGAGGAGGTCGACGGTGGAGATGAACAGTATCCCGTGGAGTCCCATTTTGCGGTATGCCACTGTAACGCCCACGATGCGGCTATATCTCCCAAGTGTCGAAGCACGACTTAGAGGCATAACCGCATGGTGGTTTTGTCGCAAGAAGGGTCATCTTCACACAATCCCATGTAATGAACAAGAATGGGATAAAGAGAGTTGGCTTACAATCGCCACTTCACACAATACATAAATAAATCATAAAACATTCAAAATACACTCATAGACTGGCTACGGTCAAAACCAAATGAAAGGAAGACAACCCCAAATGCTAGATCCCCGATCGTCCCAACTGGGCTCCACTACTGATCTTCTGGAAATGAAACATAGTAACGACCAAGGTCCTCATCAAACTCCCACTTAAGCTCGGTTGCGCCACTTGCGCTGGTATCCTCGGTACCTGCATCTGTTTTGGTAGAATCTGTAAGCCATAGGGACTCAGCAATCTCACACCCGCGAGATCAAGACTATTTAAGCTTGAAGGTAGGAAAGTGTTAATATGGTGGAGCTACAGCAAGCACTAAGCATATATGGTGGCTAACATACGCAAGTGAGAACGAGAAGAGAAGCAACGCATCGGTCGTGAAGCTAGAAGTGATCAAGAAGTGATCCTGAAACTACTTACGTTCATACATAACCCAAACCGTGTTCACTTCCCGGATTCCATCGAGAAGAGACCATCACGGCTACACACACGGTTGATGCATTTTAATGTAGTCAAGTGTCAAGTTCTCTACAACCGGACATTAACAAATTCCCATCTGCCTCATAACCGTGGGCACGGCTTTCGAAAGATAATACCCTACAGGGGTGTCCCAACTTAGCCCATCACAAGCTCTCACAGTCAATGAAGGATATACCTTCTCCCGGGAAGACCCAATCAGTCTCGGTATCCTGGTTTGCAAGACATTTCGACAATGGTAAAACAAGACCAGCAAAGCCGCCCGATGTGCCGACAAATCCCGATAGGAGTCGCACGTATCTCGTTCTCAGGGCACACCGGATAATACAAGCTACGAGTAAAACCAGGCCTCGAGTTACCTCGTGGTGGCCCCGCAGGCTGCTCGGTTCGGACCAACACTCGGAGGAGCACTGGCCCGGGGGGGCTAAAATAAATATGACCCTCGGGCTCGCGAAAACCCAAGGGAAAAAGGTATAGGTGGCAAATGGTAAAACCAAGGTTGGGCCTTGCTGGAGGAGTTTTATTCAAAGCGAACTGTCAAGGGGGTCCCATAAATCACCCAACCGCGTAAGGAACTCAAAATCAAGGAACATAACACCGGTATGACGGAAACTAGGGCGGCAAGAGTGGAACAAGACACCAGGCATAAGGCCGAGCCTTCCACCCTTTACCAAGTATATAGAAGCATTAATTAAATAAGAGATATTGTGATATCCCAAAATATCCATGTTCCAACAAGGAACAATCTTCATCTTCACCTGCAACTAGCAACGCTATAAGAGGGGCTGAGCAAAAGCGGTGACATAGCCAAGCAATGGTTTGCTAGGACAGGATGGTTAGAGGCTTGACATGGCAATATGGGAGGCATGATAAACAAGCGATAGGTAGAGCTAACATAGCGATAGAGCGAGCAACTAGCAAAGCAAAGATAGAAGTGATATCGAGGGTATGGTCATCTTGCCTGCAAGGTTCTTAGAGTTGTCGAAAGCTTGATCATCGTTAGCGTACTCAACAGGTTCCTCATTCACGTACTCGTCTCCCGGATCTACCCAAAGCAAGAACACAAGCAATGGAACCACAATAAATCATGGTGCAATGCACAAGCAACATGGTGCAATACATGGCAATATGGGAGATGTGATATGCAATGCTTATGCGTGCTCCGGAAGGAAAATGATGAACAAGGCATCAAATTGGCAAACCAAGTATGCCTCTAGAAAGATGAGATGATTTCGGTTGAAATCGATATAAAGATCACCGGAATCGGATGCACGGTTTCCAAATGGCAAGCAAAACAAGAATGACACAAATCTGCGGTTAACAGCATGATAGCACTTAGAATACATCAAGAAACTATGCTACAACACCCCAGCATATCAACAAAGCACATGGAAGTGATCAACAAGAGATGCTTGACAAAAGATGAACACTGAGCTACGGCTAAATCACACAATAGCAGGTTCAAACAAGCATGGCAAAAATGCAAAAGATATCAGCTTGGACATGGCATAAACAGCATCGGGTAGCAATGTTCAGAGCAAGCAATCAACATGCTACAGGAACTTATGTTATCAACACAAGACATGGCATGATTCCACTCAAAGCATAGAACAAAAGTCCCTTACTGACCATGAGCCAAAAAGGATCAGAAGATATGATTGCACCCATGTAAACATAGCAAGTTTCGTTAACAGATTCAGGAAACAGAGCATGGCATTAACAGCATTATGAAGGCATCTTTGCGAGCTTGATTCACTCACCACAAGTCATTGCATGACAAGATAAGCATAGCACCAGCGAGAATACATGTTTATGAAACTAAACATGGCAAGAACAAGATCATAGAATGCAAGGATCAACTACAACAACCTTGGCAAAATTGAATATCATATAAACAATCTGCCAGAAAACATTTTATAGCAAAAGTAGAGCAAGAAAATGACATGCTAGACTACTCCATAATTGCAAACAGGGTCATGAATGGATAGAGCATAACCATATGTTCAAAACATCCTTACTGAAGTATCTCAAAATATGCGTGGATCTCTCTATAGCATCAAGTTTACATGGCATAAAAATAACAGCGAAACAGGGACTGAAATCAGCAACATCACGAAGCCTAGTTTGCATGCTTGTTCTAGTCACCACATTTAACACAAAAATACATGGAAGCACCTCTGTAAAGAATACATGGCATAGTTCAAAACACGTGTAGAGCTCATGCTCATCAGATGCACACAATAAACGTAGCAAAAATGACAAATGCCCACAATCTGTTAAGAATCAGAAACTAACATTATATAGCACTCTTGCATCAGAGATTTAGGCATCAAGATGAACTCAAATGAACATGGTGCAATGGAACAAAATGAAGAGAACAACCTGATGAACATTTTGATATATCATGCGCATGAAGCGGAGCAGTATGCATGGAGTTATGATGCGATGAACAGGGCTAAAATAATGCAGACTTAGAGGGTTTCGGGGCACTCGCCGGAGATGAGGTCCGACGGCGGCGAGATCGGGTACTCATGGCAAACTACTGTAAGGCGCGCTAGGGAGAGATAAAAAGGGATGGGGAGGACCGAGGTTTCACCACAAGCACGGTGGTGTGCTTGGTTTCTCAAGAGGGGGTCGGAGAAGGCGGAGACGGCGATCGAACACTTGCGGGCACGGCGGGGAAGAAGTGGAAGAAGATCACGGCGTCTTGGCATCCCACGGCGAAGTAGTGGACGTAGGGGAAGTACACGACATCGAGGATGAAGATGGACACGTTCCGAGGAGCTGGGGTCGACGGGGAGCACGCCGGCGACGAGGACGCGCTCCCAGATGCATTCGGGACGGCGATGGCGTGATTGATCTGGTGGCTTAACCTACCAGAAAACGGCGGCGGCGGATGAGGGAAACCCTAGGAGAGGCAGGGGACAAGGATTGGGGTCTTAAAAGCGGCTAGGTGAGCGGCGCGAGCTCATGCGCTCTCGTGCTCGCGGTCCCCATGGCAACGGCGAGAGGAGAGGGAAAAGGTGGGTGCGGGGAACAGGGTAGGTGCTGACGAGCGGGGCCAGGATAGCCACGTGGAGAGGGACTAGCGGGGGTGCATGCGTGCGTAGGTGCGAAAAGATAGGGAGGAGGAGAACGAGCGGGCTGGCGCGCACGCTACATGGGCTGCGGGACTGAACTAGCTGGGCCGGCTTGGAGGCCGGAGCCCAGGTGGTTGCCGCTGCTGCTAGGCAGCTCTGCTGCTCTCCCTTTCCATATTTTCTTCAGACAGAAAACAAAAGGAAAAGCACAGGCGAAAATGGAAGGATTTTGAGATATCTGACAATATTCTCAAGGTCCTGAATTTGTGTAGTATTTGATAAAACTGATCTGGGCATTTTTAGAGGAAGTAAAATAATTCAAGTTTGAATTGAGTTCAAACTTGAGCCATTTTAAAACCTAACCAAAACAACTTATAAAAAGGCTGAAATACCACAGGGAGGTAAATGACATGGTGATAGAATATAGAGGCAAACTTGGAATTGAACATTAATGGAGGAGGGTAAAATGGCACTAGTCAAAAGAAAGGAATAGAAGGAGAGGTGGTGATGCATGGAGGTGGTGATGCACTGATCACACATAGAACATGCAACAACATATCATGCATGAATAACATGGAAAAGCAAGTTGACATAAGCACAACACAGCATAGATATGCACATGATGCAAACAAATGGTGAGGCCATAGTGCAACAAAGGATGACGAAAGAAATATGACAATGTAATGACAAGATAATGCAAAGGCAACCAACAAACCCAAAATGAAACCCACAAAGAGGAAAACCCACTTGGAGTTGATGAAGAACAATATGAATATATTGCCAAAATGGGAAGTTTTACATTTGGGGTGTTACAGCCACACCCCTCCATCGCCTGTTCCGTCCAAGCCCTCCCGATGAACACGACCACGCATTCCATTCCGACCCAGCCGGTTGGCTCCCCATGAACACGACGACGACGTTGTTTCTCCATTCCGACCCGGCCATGTACGTATGCGCGAGTAGGCGTTCGAGACCCTGCCCATATGTACGTACGTGGCTGTATTTTCTTTCTTGCACCCTCGCCGCTATACGTACGTGTACATGCAACGGGCGCGCCTCTACTACGACACGTGTGCGCCTCTACATCGACCAGTATGTACGTACACGTTCGCGACCAGAATGACAACGCTACGTACGCTTCGACCAGGTGGGTCCCGACTGTCAGGAACTTCCTTGCGTGCGAAGATGTAGCTAGTGGGTCCCAGCAGTCAGGGGGGCGAATCGTTTTGTTTTTTTTTTGCCCGGACGCACTTCCTTG
>NC_041383.1:93110256-93111041 GCF_002162155.2 Triticum dicoccoides
TCCGTTTCGTCTGTTTTGTGGTACGCCACACCCCTCCCGATCAACAGGACCCCCGTTTCGACCGTAGGAGATCCATTTCATCCGTTTTGCGGTACACCACACCCCTCCCGATCAACAAGACCCCCGTTTCGACCGTAGAAGGTCCGTTTCCTCCGTTTTGCGGTACGCCACACCCCTCCCGATCAACAGGACCCCTATTTTGACCGTAGGAGGTCCGTTTCCTCCGTTGTGTGGTACGCCAGGCCTCGTTTCCATCGCATGTTCCGTCCAAGCCCTCCCGATGAACATGACCAAGCATTTCGTTCCGACCCAGCCGGTTGGCTCCCCATGAACACGATGACGATGATGTTTCTCCGTTCCGACCCAGCCATGTACGTATGCGCGAGTAGGCGTTCGAGACCATGCCCGTATGTACGTACGTGGCCGTATTTTCTTTCTTGCACCCTCGCCGTTGTACGTACGTGTACATGCTACATACGCGCCTCTGCTACGACACGTGCGCGCCTCTACTACGACACATGCGCGCCTCTACATTGACCATTATGTACGTACACGTTCGCGACCAGAATGACAACGCTACTTACGCTTCGACCAGGTGGGTCCCGACTGTTAGGCACTTCCTTGCCTGTGAAGATGTAGCTGGTGGGTCCCAGTAGTCAGGGGGGCGAATCGTTTTGTTTTTTTTTTGCCCGGACGCACTTCCTTGCATGCGAAGATGTAGCTGGTGGGTCCCAGCAGTCATGGGGACGAATCGTTTTTTTGCCCGAACGCACTTCCTTGCGTGC
>NC_041383.1:93111051-93125134 GCF_002162155.2 Triticum dicoccoides
GATGTAGCTGGTGGGTCCCAGCAGTCAGGGGGGCGAATCATTTTTTTTGCCGAGACGCACTTCCTTGCGTGCGAAGATGTACCTGGTGGGTCCCAGCAGTCAGGGGGGCGAATCTTTTTTTTGCCCGGACGCACTTCCTTGCGTGCGAAGGTGGAGCTGGTGGGTCCTAGCAGTCAGGGGGGAAACGTTTTTTTCGCAAAATACGGTGGCCCGTCCGGTGGGTCCCCACTGTCAGGTGGAGGAATAATTATTTTCCGCGTAATAAGGAGGCACTTCCTTGGGGTTGTCGTGGACCCAGCTGTCCTTGACCACGTTGACCACGCCGCGCCGAGAGCACCAAGGCGGTGAACGACGGCGAGGCCTAGGAAGGGGACGATGGGGAGCCGGGGAAGACGCCGCAGTGGAAGCCCGCGCCGAGAGGAGTACGAGGGTTCACTGGTTCGGCTGTGGTGTGAGGCTGCCGTCGCCGCAGGGCCTGGCCAGCGGTGGGAATAGTAGGGGGCAGTGTCGGTGTCAAAACTAGCGGATCTCGGGTAGGGGGTCCCGAACTGTGCGTCTAGGCGGATGGTAACAGGAGACAAGGGACACGATGGTTTACCCAGGTTCGTGCCCTCTTGATGGAGGTAAAACCCTACGTCCTGCTTGATTTATATTGATGATGTGTGTTACAAGAGTAGATCTACCACGAGATCAAGGAGGCTAAACCCTAGTAGCTAGCCTATGGTATGATTGTTGTTCGTCCTACGGACTAAAGCCATCCGGTTTATATAGACACCGGAGAGGGCTAGGGTTACACAGAGTCGGTTACAATGGTAGGAGATCTACATATCCGTATCGCCAAGCTTGCGTTCCACGCCAAGGAAAGTCCCATCCAGACACGGGGCGAAGTCTTCAATCTTGTATCTTCGTAGTCTTGGAGTCCAGCCGATGATGATAGTTCAGCTATCCGGACACCCCCTAGTCAAGGACTCCCTCAGTAGCCCCTGAACCAGGCGTCAATGACAACGAGTCCGGAGCGCATATTGTCTTCGGCATTGCAAGGCGGTTTCCTCCTCCGAATAATTTACAGAAGATTGTGAACACCAGGATAGTGTCCGGCTCAGCAAAATAATTTCCACATACCACCGTAGAGAGAATAATGTTTACACAAGTTCAATCTGCTGACGTATTTCGTGGCGTGTCGTCACGCCGCTGCCAAGCCTTTACTCGAATTGTTTTTATTGTACCACCTCAGCGCGTTTAGCGAAGCAGTTTCCTTGGCACGTCTTGTCGAAGCAGAGATCGTGTTCCCCTTATTCCGGGATTCCCATCAATAAGGACGTGGGTAACCCAACCGCGCCATTGATTGTGGCGCTTGGGGGATAAGCGAGTTTTATCAGGCCGGTGGGGACGCATGTTTTCGTCCGCCCATATAAGGGGATAAGGATCCAACCCTTTTACCTGCGCCTTCTTCCTCCTTGGCTTATCCATCTCTGCAAACTCGAGCTCCAGCGCCCAAGTTCGCACATCTCACCTCAACCTTATCCAACTATGTTCGGAGCGGGAGGCAAGTGGATGGCCTCCTCCGTTACGGAGGGGCACATCCAGAAGCTGCGCAGTGCCGGATATTTGTCCAGCAACATCGCGCATCGGCTCCCCGACGAGGGAGAGCTCATCCCCACCCCCAGGCCCCATGAGAGGGTAGTATTTCTTACCCATTTCCTTCGCGGACTGGGCTTCCCACTCCATCCCTTTGTCCGGGGGCTCATGTTCTACTACGGCCAGGATTTCCACGATCTGGCCCCGAATTTCATCCTCAACATCTCGGCGTTTATCGTTGTGTGTGAGGCCTTCCTCTGCATCCAGCCCCACCTCAGCTTGTGGCTCAAGACCTTCAGTGTCAAGCCGAAGGTTGTGAAGGGCAGCCAAGCGGAGTGCGGAGGCACCATGGTGGGCAGGATGTCCAACGTTACTTGGCTTGAGGGCACTTTCATGGAAACCATCAAGGGGTGGCAATCAGGGTGGTTCTACATCACCGAGCCTCGTGACCCTGAATGGGCAGCGGCCCCCGAATTCAGATCTGGCATCCCCACACGGCTCACCTCCTGGAAAGAGAGCGGCCGGACATGGGGTGAATTGGAGGAGCTGACCGGACTCCAAGCCTGCGTCCAAAAGCTGGTGGACAAGAAGCTCAAGCTTGTCAACGTGGTCCAGGTCATGCTCATCCGCCGGATCCTCCCGTGCCAACGACGGGGCTTCAACATGTGGGAGTTCGATCTGGCGCAGCACCAGACTTTGAGCAGGCTCTTCGACACTACGTACGAAGATGTCTGGAAGGTGTTGTTCAAGGGCGCCGAGGCTCCCGCATCCGCTACCGAAGATCACGGATTCAGCTCGCATCGTCCGGCTGATGAGGTAAGCGATTTTGTCCTTTACGGGACGCTTGTTCTCCATAGTTTGACTCTATGCGGGATCTAAACTCCCCTTCCTTTGACAGGACTGGCTGGCGAAAGCCGAGTGGACTATCTGTCTGGCCCCATTGCAAGAGGACCCAGCGGACGCCCGCCTAACGGGGCTGCTGGCTCCGGCACCCCACGTGGTGCCGGAGAAGAAGGCCAAGAAGAAGGCCATGGGGACTCGGAAGAGTTCCCGTTTTCAGGTGCTATCGAATGACGACTCCGAGGCCGACGCCTCTCACCAAGGTGAGGAGGAGAAGAAGAAAGCCTCTCCCCAGCAGGGGGAGAGAAGAAAAGGAAGGCCTCCCCAATGAGGGAGGCCGAAGGGTCCAAGAAGGGAAAAACTCTTCCCCGGACTGCTCTGCCAAAGCCAGTGATGACGATGAGGACTGGCCTCCAAGGGCCAAGCCCCTGGCGACATCGTGAGTATCCGGACTCCCGAATAACTTCATGGTTTTTCTTTTTTGCCACACAATGTCTTTCTAATGCCGCATACGACCCTGCAGTCCGCCCAAGGACGATCTTCCCACTTCGTCGAGCGGGTCCTTAGGTGCGTCGGATATGAATTCTCTTCCGACCGCCTCCACCCCCCGTGACACGGACGATGCCGAGGTGGGATCCCGGGAAGGGACCCGCCAGGAGGAGGAGGCCCCGGAGGTGTCGTAGGACACCCTCCCGGACTTTGCACCGGACTCGGCTCCAGATCCCATAGTGGCTCCAGAGTCCGGCAGGCGGCCCCTTCATAAGAAGGGCAAGACCGTGACACCGGCAGCCTCCGTCCAACCGGAGGCGCCGGATAGCTTCCTGGAGGGGCTCAATGGCGCATCCATCAAAGAGGAACACCACACTGTTATGAGTGCGGTGATTCAAAAGGTGCAGCTCACCAAGAGCGGGCTGACCGAAGCCTGCAGCAGCCTTCTAACAGGCTTTGAGGTAAGAATTTTGGGATATGTAAAATAGTACCGCATAGACAGTAGCCCCTGATGCTCGGTTCGGTGTTCGGAAAGAAAAGCCGGACTGAGGATCTAAGAAGATATACGCAGGAGTCATGAAAAATATGTTGACATGGGATTGCAGGTTGCGCTGCTGACCTCTACCGCACTGACTGCGGAGGTCAATACTTTGAAGGAAAGCCTCGAGCGGTCCGAGAACGAGCTCGACCGTGCCAAGAAGCAGCTCGAGGACAAGGAAGGTGAGTAACACCTTATTAAAATTGTACCTTACAGAAAAGGATTTTGGTTGCAAAAAGAATGACAAGGATAACATGGGTATTGCAGGGGCCACTAACGAGGTGGCGACCCTAAAAGAGGCGGTGGCCGCGGCCGAACGCAATGCGGCCGCGGAGCGCACCGAGCGAGAGAAGCAGGAAGCGCGGGTGGCGGAGGTACAGCAAGAGCTCCAGGATCTCATGAAAAAACATGAGAGCCTGGAGCGTGACTCGAAGACTCGAGAGTCTGAGCTTGCAACGGCTCTTGAGAGTGCCAAAGCCGCTAAGGCCGAAGCCTACAAGGCCCTCCAGGAAATCGAGGCGTTGAAGAAAATAGCAGCGGGTAAGGCATTTTTCATGCAAAGTAAGCATGTGAGTGTTAATTACCTGTTGCTTACCCGAATTCGGAGCTCTCCAGGAGCGTTCGCAGATCTTCCTTGCAGCGTGTCCGATGCTTCCCCGTTCTACCGGGCCGAGGAGGGGAGCTCGACGGAGAAGGTCTTCTGGTCTCAGTATGCTGAGGCCGGACATCCGGTGCCCCTTAGCGACCAGCTGAAACAGCTGGTCGAGCTCCACAAGGCGGCCGAACAGGCCATGAAGGGCCTCATAGTTCGGCTGTGGCCTAAGGAGGCCATGCCTGGGAGCTACTTCGGCCTGGTACGGCGGCTGGTGGATGCGTGCCCGTGGGTTGAAGTCATCAAGCACTCTGCATGTATTGAAGGTGCCCGCCAGGCCCTTGCCCGCGCAAAGGTGCACTGGGGCAAGATGGATGCCCAGAAGCTCGTGACGGACCCGCCACCGCAGGGCAAGGAGCATCGCACGCCCGAGATGTATTATAAGAGTGTGCTGAAGGGCGCCCGCACTATTGCGGGTGAGTGCTCCAAAGATGTAATATTTGAGTAGACTCGCATTTTGTTATCCTGTGCGCTGAAAACTTAGTTCATTTGCGCTAAGCAACGCATTTTAATTTAAAATATTACCTTCTGTGCGGCTGTTTATCAAATCTGAGAGATGGCAAGTCATCGGCTTCAGCCCCCATGCCATGAGTGTTGGGGTGTTCGG
This sequence comes from Triticum dicoccoides, assembly GCF_002162155.2. Lineage (NCBI taxonomy): Eukaryota > Viridiplantae > Streptophyta > Magnoliopsida > Poales > Poaceae > Triticum > Triticum dicoccoides. The sequence goes on from NC_041383.1 coordinate 93,115,756, forward strand.
GATAAATTTGAGCACTCTTGTTCCCATATTTGGGTCCATCTAGGGAGGCGCTCAACACAACGAACAAGGAAACCGGACTTATAATGCTTGAACACTCTCACTTAGCCATAGAATTCTATAATTTTAAATTTTGGCGAAGCCCCTAGTCTTCGGAAGGCCGAATTTGGGGCGCTATCCACGCCTGGGCCGGACAAAGTCGGCTCCTCGCTCTAAGCGGCATAAGTCTTTAAGGACTCGCAAAAAACCTCTCGAACAGCGACCAGCTCTCGCCTCATCATGATGGTCAGTTTTAGCTTTCTCCACTGAGGCGCTCGCCCAGCTCAACCGGGGCGCAATCGCAGTGGTTCTCCCAGTGCTACCTTAGCCGATACAACGGAACGTAAGGTACCAAAACATGGGAGCCGGGCAAACCCAACTATTGACCCAAGACATGATTCGGAGCCGATGCATATAATGCTATAAGTTCGGGGTGCCGCACTTGTGAAAGAGTTCGGACTTATCACACCATGATGCGGGAAACATAAGCCCCTGGTGTATTTAGCCGTACCAAAACGTACGGATGCGACATGTCACAAATGAACATATGTATAAGAGAGAAATGCAATTGGAAGCAAAAAGGTGCTGCATTGTTTATTCAAGGAAAACTGCTGTAAGTGCAGAACAATACAAATGGTGCGATAAGCAAGGGATGGGACTGTTAAATATGTCCCCCTCCAGGGATAGGCTGCGGAATGGTGCATAAAACAGATTTAATTCTCATAATGGAGACCACCTGGATATTCGTTGTAGCCTTTCTCCTACCCTGGCTGTTGCATCGTGAGTTCGGCAAGTCTACTACCGGACAGGGCCTCTGACGAACAGAGTCCTGTGGGTAAAAAAAAGAAAAGAAAAAAAGAATGACACACTTGGGAGCCCCTGGTGTGGTTAAGCCGTATTCTGGGCCTATCGTGGTCGTGCCCCTCTCCCCATGCCCATGGTATCTTCAGAGTGTAATGGTGTACGTGAAGGACCTGTCTTGACGTGTTGCAGGGGCTGGGGTTGGGGCCGCATTGCTACGCGTGCTCGGAACGTGCCAGGTGGTCTTGTTGTATGTTACTCCGGGCGCGTTTAGCCGTGTCCGGTCGCTTAACGGCCGGACTCGAGAATTGCCTTAAGAGGCTGGACTGTACTTATGCCGCGAGAGCCGCTGTATGTTCCTCCGTTCGGAGAGAGCGTTCAGTGTTTCCGTTGACCGTGATGACCCCTCGAGGGCCTGGCATCTTGAGCTTGAGGTATGCGTAGTGCGGCACCGCGTTGAACTTTGCGAACGCGGTACGTCCAAGCAGAGCATGATAGCCGCTGCGAAACGGAACTATGTGGAAGATTAACTCCTCGCTTCGGAAGTTATCCGGGGATCCGAAGACCACTTCCAGTGTAACTGAGCCTATACAATTGGCTTCTACACCTGGTATCGTCTTGGTAGGTTTAATCCTTGAGGGGTCTATGCCCATTTTGTGCACTGTGTCCTGATAAAGCAGGTTCAGGCTGCTGCCGCCGTCCATCAGGACTCTGGTGAGGTGAAATCCATCGATGATTGGGTCTAGAACCAATGCGGCGAATCCGCCATGGCAGATGCTGGTGGGGTGGTCCCTTCGGTCAAAAGTGATCGGGCAGGAGGACCATGGATTGAACTTCGGGGCAACTGGCTCCATCGCGTATACATCCCTAAGTGCACGCTTCCGCTCCCTTTTGGGTATGTGCGTTGCGTATATCATGTTCACCGTCCGCACCTGTGGGGGGAAACCCTTCTTTCCTCTATTGTTCGGCGGTCGGGTCTCTTCCTCGTCATCGCTGTGCAGCCCCTTGTCATTGGTTTCGGCAATTAACTTGCCAGCCTGCTTGAATACCCAACAGTCCCTATTGGTGTGGTTGGCTGGCTTTTCCGGGGTGCCGTGTATCTGGCACGAGCGGTCGAGTATTCGGTCCAAATTGAACGGACCCGGAGTAGTTCTTTTGAATGGCTTTTTCCGCTGACCGGGTTTAGAACCTCTAAATCCAGCATTGACTGCCGTATCTTCACTATTATCGCCGTTAATGCGGCGTTTGTTTTTGTTGCGACGCGACCTGCCATTACGGTCCTTGAAATCCGGACTGCCAGAATTTTTTCTGAGGTTATTGCTGCGTGCTAGCCAGCTGTCCTCACCCGCGCAGAAGCGGGTCATGAGTGATGTGAGGGCTGCCATGGATTTCGGCTTTTCCTGTCCTAGGTGCCAGGCAAGCCACTCGTTGCGGATGTTGTGCTTGAAGGCCGCTAGGGCCTCTGCATCCGGACAGTCGACGATTTGGTTCTTCTTGGTTAGGAACCGTGTCCAGAATTGTCTGGCCGATTCGTCTGGCTGCTGAATTATGTGGCTTAGGTCATCGGCGTCTGGTGGTCGCACATACGTGCCTTGGAAGTTATCGAGGAATGTGGCTTCCAGGTCTTCCCAACTCCCGATTGACTCTGCTGGCAAGCTGTTAAGCCAATGTCGGGATGGTCCTTTAAATTTGAGTGGGAGATATTTGATGGCGTCAAGATCATCACCGTGGGCCATGTGGATATGAAGGAGATAGTCTTCGATCCAAACCGCGGGGTCTGTTGTGCCATCGTAGGATTCAATGTTCATGGGTTTAAACCCTTCGGGGATTTGATGATCCATTACTTCGTCTGTGAAGCATACTGGGTGTGCGGCGCCCCTGTACTGGGTGATATCACGATGGAGCTCGAAAGAGCTTTGTCTATTTTGTTCGGCCCGGCCGGACTTACTGTGTCCGGCGCGACGGTTGTCGTCATGTATCATGGGGCGCCCACGCGATCCATAGATCGATCTTGATTGTCTTGCCTTATCCTCCAATATATCTCGCAAGTCTAGAGCGTTCCCCTGTGGCTTTGTGCTCTTCGAGCGATGCTGGGGTACGGTTCTAGTGAAGGGCCTAGGGGCCTCTCTGTCGCGACCACGGGGTGGTCGGTCAACCGTATTGTCTGCTGGTGATGCAGGTTCATACGCCTCCTCCTCTAATCGGGGGAGCAGCTTGCATTTAGGGTAACTTTTGGAGGGGCGTTCAAGCTCATGCTCATCGGCCGCGAGGACTTCAGTCCATCTGTCGGCTAGCAGATCTTGATTAGCTCTAAGTTGTTGCTGCTTTTTCTTGAGGCAGTTTGCTGTGGTAGCCTGCGTTTAAAATGCTCTTGTTCGACGGGATCCTCAGGTACGATGAATTCGTCATCGTCGAGGCTTGCCTCGTCTCCGAAGGGAGGCATATAATCATCTACCTCCTCTTCTGCCGCTCTCTCATGAGGGCTAGCGTCTCCGTCCTCCTGCGTTGAATCTTGCTGGAGTGGGTTGTCTTCGGCACTGTCCGGTGTGTTATTATCTCCGGTGCCGGAATCTTCATTCTTGCTGTGGCGGGATTTAGAGCGGCGCCACTGACGCCGGCGCTTGGGTTGTTTCTTGGAGGGGTCATCCTCCGCTGTTGCTTCGGCATTCCCATCCTTTGGGATATCCACCATGTATATGTCATATGATGAGGTGGCTTTCCAGTGCCCGGTAGGCGCTACTTCTTGGTCGTCTCCTGCATCGTCGTCCATACCGTCGATGTCTTCGGAGTCATAGTCTAGCATGTCTGTTAGATCGTCGACAGTGGCTACTAAGTGGGTGGTGGGTGGGCTTTGAATTTCTTCATTGTCCACATCCCAACCGTCCTGACCGCAGTCCGGCCAGGGCTCTCCTGATAACGAGAGATACTTTAGCGAACTCAAGACGTCGCCGAAAGGTGAGTGTTGAAAGATGTCCGCTGCGGTGAACTCCATGACCGGTGCCCAATCGGATTCGATCGGAGGGGGCGCAGGAGGTTTGGAGTCCGGCAAGAAGTCCGGCACCTCGGAGTCACAAGCTTCATGAGGGACAAGGTCAGTGTTCGGCTCTACCGCCATAGAGGTTGCAGCCCCCGAGGCGGTGTCTAGCCATCCGTCTTCGATCTGTGCAGCTGGCTCCGAATTGATGATCGGAGCGGGCTCGAGTGCGGCCTCTAGGGTACTGTCCGGCTGCAGAGCTAAATCATGCCCGTTGTGACAGTGCGGTGCACTCGGCTGTGGCTCGAATCCATCGAAGATCAAGTCCCCGCGGATGTCAGCCGTGAAGTTCAAACTTCCAAATCTGACCTGACGGCCAGGGGCGTAGCTTTCGATCTGCTCCAGATGGCCAAGTGAATTGGCCCGCAGTGCAAAGCCGCCGAATATGAAGATCTGTCCAAGGAGGAAGAGGCCATCGAGCCTATCGGTGACGACACAGAGGAACTCTCAATGAAAGCACCAATGTCCGCGTCAAAACCGGGGTTCTCGGGTAGGGGGTCCCGAACTGTGCGTCTAGGCGGATGGTAACAGGAGACAAGGGACACGATGTTTTACCCAGGTTTGGGCCCTCTTGATGGAGGTAAAACCCTACGTCCTGCTAGATTAATATTGATGATGTGTGTTACAAGAGTAGATCTACCACGAGATCAAGGAGGCTAAACCCTAGAAGCTAGCCTATGGTATGATTGTTGTTATTCCTACGGACTAAACCCATCCGGTTTATATAGACACCAGAGAGGGCTAGGGTTACACAGAGTCGGTTACAATGGTAGGAGATCTACATATCCGTATCGCCAAGCTTGCCTTCCACGCCAAGGAAAGTCCCATCCGGACACGGGGCGAAGTCTTCAATCTTGTATCTTCGTAGTCTTGGAGTCCGGCCGATGATGATAGTTCGGCTATCCGGACACCCCCTAGTCCAGGACTCCCTCGGGCGGTGAGACCTCCGCGGAAGCACATCCGGCCACGGGAGGCAGGAGCATGCGGCACGACTGGCGCTGCTTTGGGCGGCTGGAGCAAGAAGACCAGAGGTTGAAGAAGCACTACGGTCGTTGGATGGACATCGTACGGTCATTGGAGCTAGAATCGTTTATATTGACTAAGTTGACAAAGCCCTCCGTCCCCGTCAACTTAGTAGGCCCACAAGTCAGCCTCCCACCAAGGTGGGTCCCAGCTAGCAGGGGGTATTCATTTCTTTGTGTGTAATAAGGAGGCACTTCCTGTGGGTCCGAGCTAACAGCAGAGGGAATGTTTTTTTCGTGAAATACTGTGGCCCGTCGGGTGGGTCCCAGCAGTCAGGGGCAAACATTTTTTCGCGAAATACTGGTGGCCCGTCCGGTGGGTCCCTGCTGTCAGGTGGAGGAATAATTATTTTCCGCGTAATAAGGAGGCACTTCCTTGGGGCTGTCGTGGACCCAGCTGTCAGCCTCTCCACGTACAGTATTCTTCTGATGGAATTCGGTCTTTGACCATATTGACCATGCTACGCCGAGAGCACCACGGCGGTGGACGACGGCGAGGCCTAGGAAGGGGACGACGCGGAGCCGGGGAAGACCTGGCAGTGGATGCCCACGCGGAGAGGAGTACGAGGGTTCACTGGTTCGGCTGCGCTGCCGTCACCGCAGAATAACAGGGGTGTGGGTGAGTGGAGTGGAGGGATGGCCTGGCCAGCGGTGGGAGTAGTATGGGGGCGGTGAGGCCTCCACGGCAGCACAGCCGGCCACGTGAGGCAGGAGCAGGCGGCACGACCAGCGCTACTTTGGGCGGATGGAGCAAGAAGACCAGAGGTTGAAGAAGCACTACGGCCGTTGGGTGGACATCGTACAGTCAGTCGATCTAGAATCGTGCATATTGACTAAGTTGACAAAGCCCTTCGTCCCCGTCAACTTAGTAGGACCACTATACTGGGTCCCAGCTAGCAGGTGGAGTATTCTTTTTTATGGGCGTAATAAGGAGGCACTTCCTTGCGTGCGAAGATATAGCTGGTGGGTCCGAGCTGTCAGCGGCGGTAACATTTTTTTCGTGAAATATAGAGGCCCTTTCCATGGGTCCCAGATGTCAGGTGGAGGAATCATTATTTTGCGCGTAATAAGGAGGCATTTCCTTGCATGCGGCCGTGGACCTAGCTGTCAGCCTCTCCACGTATAGTCCACTTCCGATGGATGTCGTTCATTGACCATGTTGACCAGGCCGCGCCGAGAGCACCAGGGCGGTGGACGACGGCGAGGCCTAGGAAGGGAACGACACAGAGCCAGGGAATACTTGGCAGTTATTTCCCACGCGGATGAGTACAAGGGTTTACTGGTTCGTCTGCCGTCGCCGAAGAATAACAGCATGTGTGGGACTGTGGGTGAGTAGAGGGATGGTTAGGCCAGCGATAGGAGTACGGTGGGGCGGTGAGGCCTGCGCGGCTGCACAGCCGGCCGCGGTGAGGAGGGAGCAGGTAGTCCCGCCGACGCTTGTTTGAGCGGCTGGAGCAGGAAGAGCAGAGATTGAAGAAGCACGACGGCCGTTGGGTGGACATCCAACAGTATACATGCCATCTGTGGAAAGCCTCAAACTGTGGAAAACAGCATACAGCCCATCTGCCATTATTTCAAATAGTTTACAGCCCATTTGCTAATTCTTACGGGTTTTTTTGGAGCCCATATTCTTTTTGTTAGCATTGCAGCCCATATTGTGGCCACGGTTAAAAAATTATACGAAATTTTGCATATGTCGGTGCGGTCTGAACTGTTTTTAATCCCGAAATTTCGAGTCACATTCCGACTGATTTTAAAAATAAATGTATATCAATATAAAATCCAATAAATTGTCCACACATAAAAATCAATGCAATTTAAAATCTCAAAATGAAAAAAGATATTTGAAACTAATTGACGGTTTGATGTGTTTTAAAAATGTACAGCCCATTTCTCATTACTGATAGGCCATTCTCTCGGCCAGCCGAATGAAGCTCTCCTCGTCTTGAAAGATTTGCAGCCCAACAAGCCTGATAAAGTGACTTACTTGACAAATCAAAAAAAAACTGGGCTAGCCATTTTCAAAAAGAAAAAAAAACTACTGGGCTGGTCTGTGGTAAACATAAAAGAAAAGGCTGTCTAGACAGACCAGAGTGTCCCGCACAGCCCAGTTGACACCCTACTTCCGTCTCAAAAACAAATTAGATAAATGCCACTCCAATTATTGCGATTCATAAAAATGCACTGCAATTTCCAAACTTTGAAAAATGCCACTGCAATTTTTGCAAACTTTGAAAAATGCCACTGCAGTTTGCAAACTTTGAAAACGCCACTCCAGACTTCAAAATATGCCACTAGAAATGGCATGAAATGGCATTTTTCAAAGTTTGGAAATTGCAGTGGCATTTCTCGGAGGCATTTATCAAATTAACCCAAAACAAAAATATTTGGACGAGCTGCTGGGTCCCTGGTGTCAGCCGCTCGTTGTGAAATTCTCTCGTTTATTGACTACGTTGACAATGGCATGGAACCCAGATGTTAGAAATCCACTAGGAGGAGCCATTTTTTATTGGCTTCAAATAAGGAGGCACTTGCTTGCGTACTGCCATGACCTTGGTGGGTCCCTGCTGTCATCGTCTCCACGTACAATCATCTTCTGATTGTGTACGCGTCAACTTGCTACGCCCACAAGTCAGCCTCTAAACCCGTGGAGGACAAATACAACCCATTTAAAAAATAACAGCCCATTCCATACGTTCAAACGGAAAGTTCAACATTCAGAGCAAAGTAATAGGTCTGATCCACATATAGAGTACTGAACTTCCACGTTGACAACCATCATAGCCAAGTTAACTATCTGCTCCCACTAGACAAGTACTAACTTACTCTTAGCTAACTAGACGATGTCGGTGGTACACGCTAAACGCTAACACCGGCGTCCTGTGCCTCGCCTCGTACTTGCCAGAGGTGCGATAGGGCGCGTTGCTCGCGCGCGTTGGCCCTTTCCATGCCGGCGTGGTCCACCGAAGTTCGGCTTCCAAGCGGGAAACCCACTTGATGAGCTAGTAGTAAAAATCGGCGTCATGAACGCGTGCCTGCCCGACAGCCTCCAGGGCTATTTGCCGGGCACCGGCCTCCACGTAGTCGGCCCAGTTGCGGGCGCTCTGCTTGCGACTCAGAGCGTCGGTGCGCTGCTGCTCCATGTCCCACTGGCGGCGCAAATCGGCGATACGCCGCTCCTTCGCCAGGTGGTCAGCCTCCAACAACTCCTGCTCCTCTGCCATCTAAAGACAGATAGAATGCCTCCTCCCTCCGTCTACCTTCTGGTGAAAACCCGAACACTAGTTCTGGCGGTGACCGCCTCCGGCGTCGCCTACCGCGGACGGGCGGGGGCATGGCGGACGTGGCGAGCGACGTCGGGCCGTTGGGGGCTTATGAGGATATGGCGAGTTGGGTCACGGTGGCACTGGAGAAGGCCGGGAAACAGTACTTATAGGGGGAAGGTATCGCGACGGTCATCGGAATTCAGTGCATAATGGCTTAGCATGCCAGCCTGCCGTGGAAAACTAGGGAAACTGAAATTATGACTGTGCCATCCCGTCCCGTCTGGGTCGCACGCCGGCATGGCGGTCAAATGAGTGCACTCGAATCATCTCCCTCCTTGTCAATAATGATTTCACGGATTGAAAAAGCCCGCAACAATTAAAGCGTATCTTTTTCGCATCAGTTAGCTGCCTTAATTACGGCCGGCTGCATTCAGGCACTCAGAATCGCTCGCAGGCAGTACGCGAAGCAGCATGCAACGAGTCGCAGCCGAGGGCACGCATGCATCCACTTAAATCGCTGGAATTAATTAGGCTTAAACTTCTGCATGCCGTTAATTATTGCCATGCCTTGGTCTAGTTGCTTTGCTCACGGGACTAATAAACCCGGACGGAGGGAGTACCGTGGTTGGTGAGAGGTTTTAATTAAGCCATGCAAACCAGAAAGGAGGTACTAGTACGTGCGTGATCCTCTATTTATTCGTGTAGGATCGAGTAGGTCGTTTCTTGAATTGAGCCCTGCAAACCGGAAAGGAGGTAGTACGTGCGTGATCCACTATTTATCCGTATAGGATCGATAGTGTAGCTTGTCAGTTTCTTCAGAGGTAGGCATTTTTATCCATGTAGGATCGATAGTGTAGCTTGTCAGTTTCTTCAGAGGTAGGCATTTTTATTCAAAAAACTGCCACTTCGCATCTTGCGTCGCAAATAAAACTGCTAGGAGCGCATTTATAGGCTAGCTAGTGATCGATCAATAACTTTTAAACACTGAGCGAACAGAAATAAGTAACTGTTAATGCATCTCAATGATTCACAGATCATATACAAATATGTAGCTCCAAAAGCAAAGATTAGCCACTTCGGATCTTGCGTCGCAACTAAAACTAACTAGTACGATTCCCATACATAAGATCAACATGTTAATGCATCTCAATGATTCACAGATCATATACAAATATGTAGCTCCAAAAGCAAAGATTAGCCACTTCGGATCTTGCGTCGCA
>NC_041383.1:93125144-93133892 GCF_002162155.2 Triticum dicoccoides
AACTGTTAATGCATCTCAATGATTCACAGATCATATACAAATATGTAGCTCCAAAAGCAAAGATTAGCCACTTCGGATCTTGCGTCGCAACTAAAACTAACTAGTACGATTCCCATACATAAGATCAACATGTTAATGCATCTCAATGATTCACAGATCATATACAAATATGTAGCTCCAAAAGCAAAGATCTAGAAAAAACATTTGTTCTTCCTACTAACATGGATGCTTCTCTTGGCCAACATTAAGTACTGACTGAAAGACAAATTTGTTTGTGAAGTCTACAATTCCTCTTGCAAACGTAAGTGGTTTCACCAACAGCTGGAACCATGAGAATGAACCACACATGATGGAGGAACATCCACTACAATATGATTTGGTCTTCTCTCGATCACACGCGAGACTATTTTCGGAATACAAACTTTAACTTAGGGAAAATGTTGCCCATTGTATAATCAGACCAAAGCAATGAAGCACCTAGTGTTGGACAGTAAATGTACAGTACTACTTTTCTGCAGTCCATGAAGTGACTATCCAATCTTTGTGTCTATTTTCAAATGGCACTGCATGCAGTGACTATACTATTCTCTTGTGCAGTTCAACAAAAATTGCGGACACTTCGTTTGTTTGCCAAATAGCAATGGGCAGACATCTATGTCTGCACAAATATCAAGCAGCTAGTAAACATATACCACACCATGTTCACAGTGATGGAACAGGTGAAATTGATACAACCGAAATTGAGCATCCAATCATTGAATCATGTCCTGCACCTCCAATGTAGGTCCACCCTGCCAATAAATTCACATGCAAACCACTAGTATTACTATCTAATGACAGTACAAAAAGAGTAGGAAGATAGTAGCAAACCATGTACCTTCATAATGAACAGCTCATACTGCCACCAATTGGATATAAAGGTTTGGAAAAAAACATGCTCCTAATGTTGAACCAGTTGGACTTTTTGTGCAGCTGCACTAAAATCGAGCATCCCTGTTTGCATAGATATTGAAAGTGTGATTACTATAAAAGTGGCACTAGTTGAAGCATAGACTCACAAATATAAGCATTCCAATTTCTTTATGGGAAAAGGTAGCAAGACTATTTCTAACCACCTGTTTGAAGGAATAAATAAAGCAACAGCGGCTGATGTCAGGAAGGCATACATAGTTTTTTTCTGAAAAACTAAGCCATTCATGTCCTTTCCTCCTCTTTTAAGCAAATTTTGTGCAGTTCTACTAAAATAAAATGCCATCACCGCCTTGACAATTTTGTGACACTTTACAAAAGGAAATGACTTAACATTACATCATGATGTCGGGTATGTAGTAGACAGGCATTAGAGACAAACATACAGACCTCCTCCGATAACATAATGAACATTAATTTTAACAAAGGTGTGACTAGCTTTACCGGGATAATTTGAGTGAACTCTACACCCTCTGTTCCTTAATATAAGACATTTTCGCGGTTCAATTTAAAGTACCCAAACGTCTAGTATTTAGAAAAATAGGTAGTAGTTTTCTTGAGCACATATCTGGGAAAGCTTGCCACACTTTATTTATGTCCATACACTAATGCAACACCATTCGAATACTACAAATATACACTAATCCAGTGGCTAGTGCAACAGTAGAGTAGTTAGTTTATTACAGGGTACAGTACAATGGTTTTACTGAATAGATTTCAATAAACTCTAGCACTGGAAGGTTTCTATAAGAATTAACAATACAAAATGTAAAGGTAACAAGTTTCAGCATTGGTATACTAGTTGTGCATTAGCATTAAACCAAATACAGAAGTCTGAAGGTAACTAGCATTATTAACTAATGACAGTATAAAAAAATTGCAAACCATGTACCTCCAAGGTAAGTATCATTTCAAACTCGGGGGGACCTTAAAAATTGCTATCCCAATCTTGATAATCGATCAAACATAAAAACTTGATCGAACGAATCAAGAGAACAGCCGGAGTAGGAGGTGCCCACTCTTGACCTTTCCTCTTGTCTTCATAATTGTGTGTGCAGTTTAACCAAAATAAAATGACATCGACGCCTTGGCATTTTGGTGACACTGTACAAAACAATTAACTTATCCCATGAAAGTGAGGTATGTAATCTATAAGCATTAACAGTGCAAAAATCTGAAGGTAGTAACAAGTTTCATTGTTGGTATACTAGCTGTGCAACAGCATTAGAATGCCTTAGATGAAAAATCTTTAATACATCCACAATCAACGGTTAACCCTGAAATGATCCAGTGACATTAAATGGCACTGCTTAAAATTATCTGTGGCATTAGACTAAGAGCAGCATTAGTTAAATGTGGCATCACTTTAGCAGTAGCATTGCTTGACTTGACTGCTAGCATTATACTAACAGCAAAAAAAAGTGGCAATAAGAGCATGGGAGGCCCATTCGGACAGTGGGCACACCAGTATGATGTACCTCCACGGACGCATAGTGGTGAGGGAGGTATGGTTGCCCAGAGCAACAAATATCCAGGCAGCATATGTGGATTACGTCCCATTTTTGTTCTCTTTAGCCACCATTTTCCTATGTGAGGACAACAAACCGATCGATCTGTTCATTCTCTATTGCGTTGTCATGCCTTTCTACCCTTCTTCAACCAAGAGACACGAGACTCGTTCCTTAGCTACTGATTTTCCCCTTTTCAACCTAGATGTGGGTTCGATGCCTACTCTCTTGGACAGTACAGTCTCCCTTCCTTTCCTTATTCAACCCAAACATGCATTAGTCTGCATGAAGTAGGGTTTCCTTTAATCGTGCAAATTATGGTTTTCGTCTGCGTGGCCAGAAGAGCAGAGGATAGCAAATTGGGAAGATGGTGGAGAGGAAAAAGATCCACATGCAACAACGTGCCAGATGGGGCAATAGAACAAGGGTATGGTTCGAAAAGAGGTAGCATACCTGAGGGTCGGCGGGAAGTGGCTTCGCTTGTGGTCGTCGTCCTCCGCACACACTACGGCAGCGAGCTTGGGGATGGAGGCCATCCCACGTGGGAGCTAGGTCTGAGAGGACGGCCTTGTCGTAAGTGCGTGACCTCGCTCGCCGATGACGAGTGCGTCAACGCTGCACGTCCTTTTCTTCCCCGGCGGATCTGTGCCCACCGGTGAGGAGGGAGAGAGGGGCTGTCTTTTTTAGATCTGGAGAGAGGGTGGTAGTGTGAGAAGCAAGTGGGCAGCCCTTGGCAAGAAAGCGCTGAAGATCCAGCCTATATATCTTCTTTATACTACTAGTACTGGAGGTGGAGTAGTGGTAGAGTAGTTTATATTTTCTCTGTGTACAGTACCAGTTAGTCGTGCTTCAAAACTGAACGGCACGCCATTAAAAAAATAAAGGTCGATAACTAATGCGGCACCTTGGGCCAACGCGGCCAGATCGTATTTTGCACAAGAAATTACACACCATGTTTCGTTGACATGTGGTCCCGTTCCAACATATCAGTGAGACGACGGCGAGTAGTAGGAGTATTTCCGAACCGGCGTGTAGGCCGGGGCACCCCTTCGTGAACCGTGGAAAACTGGCAACCGTCCACCAACTCTTCGCCTTTCCCTCTCGATTTGGAACTGCTGTCCCACGCTCTTCCTCTCCCTCCTCCATTTTCCTTCAGCCCTTCACCCTTTCTTCTGCCATTGTTCGATCGTCTTCTCCATGGAGGTAACAGGACGGAAACGACCCCATTATTCTTGCGCCGATCTGAAAGATGACATGGTGGAGGAACTCATTGATCGGTGCGACGTCATCACCTCAGCTAGCCTGGCAGGTTCGTTCAAGCCCATTCTCGACTCAACTAATAACATCATTACAAGGAACCCAAGAGTCAAGGAGCGCTTTGGTATCCCCTATCTTCTTCGTCGTGACCCTGATGACTGGCGTCGTCACGACGGAGGCCTCGCCCTGTGCAAGTTGATGCCGCTTGATAATGATATGTATGATGTTAAGATGCCATCGCTTGAGGTCAAGGCTTCGGCAGGCGCAAATGGAGATTGGGTTGTTTACATTGGGTCCAACTGCGAGTGGGAACTTGTGAATGTGTACACTCGTGACCGGGTTCCACTTCCAAAAATCTCAGCAGACTGCCCAGAGGTTGAGCACACCAGTATTGTATGCAGTTCAAATACAATCATGGTGACTGTCTTCTATGGAAGATAGCAATTTCTCGAGTTCCCAACCGCTCTTGGAATTACAACAACAATGAAGTTGTTGCTATCTTTGACAAGCTTGTTGTCGTCCTTAGTGGTTTGACTGGATGGATATTGCTCAAAAATCAGTTTCTGTACATGGATGAGTACTGTGATGCAATTCAATACAAGGGCCTTGTGTTTTCTGCCACCACTCGTGGCACTGTTTTTGCATGGCATCCTCGTTGTTTCAGTACGTTTGTCTTCCACCGTAATTATAATTGTTTCATCCACATTCATGCGGGTTAGCAAGTTTCCCTTTAGGCTGGTCATAGTGGGGAGTAACTTAGACTAGTAACATGCATATGTTACTAGTTTATGTTACTACCTCTATAGTGCATAGTATCTTAGATTAGTATCATAGGTGGTCTCATTTATTGCCATGCATGACACATAGTAGCATCACATTTATTATGTTACAGTATCTACCTATGTTACTATAACCATCTCTCTCTTTCTTAATTGCCTGCCACATAAGCATGTTTGCGAGTCCCAAGTGCATGATACTACTTATGTTACCCCCACTATGGCCGTCCTTACTAATTAACCTTCTTCTTGTGTTTCCAAGGTCCTGTGCACATTCCACCACCTATACTTGAAGATTTTCATAACCAAGGGGGAGATGATGATGGTGATGATCACAAGCATGAGGACAAGCAGCGCCCATATACTATTTGGCGCCTGGCAACTAATTCCGATGGATCACCTCTTCTCGTGTGTATACAGTGTGTGTGCGTGTGTGAAAGAGACATGGACAACACACGATAAAAGTGGAGAAAAAGCATGCGTGTCTTATGCAAACATATCACACATGTATCTTCGACAACGGAGGCAAGGTGAGGAGATAGTGTGTGGTTGTTTGGAACCGAGAGAGGAAGAACCCTAGCACGTGGCCAAGAGGGGTCTGACAAACAAGGGAGAGAGGTCGAGAGAGACATACAGAGAAAAATGCAGACAAGGGGAGGAGAGAGTGTATGTTTGTCATAGAGAGATCCCCTGGAGATCGTGATGGGACTACATGGGTGGGAGATCGAGTGACAAGCTGTGTGCGCGGTAGAAGATGCCCCGAGAGATTTCAAGATAGACATATGGATGGAAAGAGACAATACGTGTGTTCCTGATGGCTAGTAAGAGATAATCATACTTAGGAGGGGGGAGTGCTTGCGCCTATGGCCCTGTTTGGATACTCAAACTCAGTTAGAGGTTAGAGTTAGATTCTAACCCTGAACTGGCCCTGAACTAACTCTAAGTAAAGAGGTGTTTGGATGGCAGGGTTAGATGGAGCGCGGATACTGCGAGGCACCTTCACGGGTGGTGCAAGAGGGAGGGAGGGAGAGGACGAGAAGCTTCGAGGAAGTGGGGAGGGATATGCTGCGGGGAGAGCGAGAGAAAAAAGTGTTTATTAGTGGTCCCGAGAAGAACTAACCCAAATAAGCACCTCTTGGATGGGTTAGTTTTTTTGGATGGGTTAGATGCATCTAACCTAAACTAACCCTCGTGTTTGGATCTTTTTGGGTTAGTTGACTCCAAACTAACCCAATCAAACTCTAACCCATGGATCCAAACAGAGCCTATGATGGAGTGAGGGATTATGGTACTTAGGGGGTGCGTGTCACATGGAGAGAGAACAAGGGCAGAGAGTGTTGGATGGGTCTATATGTATAGCGCGAGCGAGACATATGTATGTGTGAACCAAGGAGATATAAGGCCAGTTTGGTTTGCGTCGTGAGCATCTTTTGCGTGGCCTAGGGTTGTGGCTGAATTTCATGCACTCTTGTTTGGTTGCTACCCCGTGAAAAAGAAAGCCCGCCTGGGCTAGGTTCATTTGCACTTTAATTAGCCTGGCTGAACTCCAGACACTGCAAGTAGCCTGGCCCAAGCGACCGATTTTGAATGCCTGGCCGTGCTTGGTCGTGCAGCCACGAGGCTAACAGCAACATGGATGGATATTAGCATTAAATAATTGATGCATGGACTGATTGATGGGACGTTGATGCTTTGCCTGGCCCAGGCATGAACCAAATGCTTCAGCACCACACAAGCCTGGCCAGGCAGAAATATTTTACATCTCACGTCCACACTAGGCAGTACCGGCCATCAAGGCATGAGGTCAGGTCACGAACCAAACTGACCAATAAAGTTTGAGAGAGATTGAGGAGCCCCGATAAGGCTGAGTGGTGCGTCAGATAGCTGAGAGGGGGGAAGAGATATTCCATCCGCTCGATAATGCAGTGCATGTAAATTTTTTAGAAGTCAAACTTTGGAAACTTTGATCAGGTTTACACAAATGTTATTTATATCTACAATACCAAAGATACATCATACAAAACTACATCTCATGGTGAATCTAATGGTATGTGTTTGCCGTACTAGATGTAATTCTTTTTCTCCACGTACATGGTCAAACTTTGTGATGTTTGACTTTTCAATAAATCTATGTGCTATGGACGGAGGAGAGTGCCTCAGTCGAGACAGATCAAGTGCATGTGAAGGAGAATGAGTAAGTGTGCAAAAAGAGTATGTGTGTGAAAGAGAAAGTGACAACAAACGATAAATTAGAGAGAGAGTGTTTTTTTGTTTCTTATGCGAACATATCACGCATGCATCTCCGAGATGGAAAAGCGAGACGAGGAGATACACGAAGATAGCTAGTGTGTGATTGTTTGCAACAGAGAGAGACACCCCTATAGCACATGTCCAATAGAGGTCTGGCCAACAAGGAAAAAAGGTCGAGAGGGACACATGGATGGCATGGACGCATGGGAGGGAGAGAGGGTGTGTTTGTGATAGAGAGATCCCCTCGAGATCGTGAGGGGACTATATGGGTGGGAGATCGAGGGAGTGCGTGCGTGATAGAAAGATGCCCCGAGAGAAATTGAGATAGACCATGCACATGTTTGTGATGGAGACTAAGATTAGCTAGTCATATACATATAGGGGGGACTGCGTGTGCCTACAATTGAGTGAGAGACCATCATACTCGGCTAGCTGGGCATGAGATTGTGTGTGTGTGTGTGTGCGTGTGAGATGGAGAGAGAACGAGGGAGAGAGATAGAGTTTTAGATGGGCCTATCGAGTGCGAGTGAGATATGCATGTGTATGTGTGACCCAGGTGGATGGAGAGTTTGAGAGAGGGGGGAAGAGCTCCGAGACGACATAGTGGTGCGTGAGAGAGTTACGGGCAAAGAGCCAAGTAATTTGTGTGCGTACGATGAGTGCACCCAAGATATCTAGCTTGGACTAGCTAGAGTATCATACATAGTGTGCGAGAGAGACCTATAGATGGTGTATATATGAATGCGAACTAGAAAGACCCCCCCACACACACACACAAAGAGAGAGATAGAGAGAGAGAGAGGGAGAGGGACCAACAAGGTTTTTGTGTCGGATGCGTGCGACAGAATTGAAGATTGTCGGCCAGAGAGTGAGAGAGAGAGAGAGAGAGAGAGAGAAAGGGAGAGGGGCCAACAAGGTTTTTGTGTCGGATGCGTGCGACAGAATTGAAGATTGTCAGCGAGAGTGAGAGAGAGAGAGAGAAAGAGAGAGAGAGAGAGAGAGAGAGAGAGAGAGAGAGAGAGAGAGAGAGCAGGAGTACGGGAGAGGGGGAAGTCGCGTTTTATGCATCAAAGACTGATATAAACCATGTTTCGATATAAACATGCATTCAAATATTTAAATTGGAGAACATGTTGTCTGCAATCCACACATGAGCGGATATGTGCGTATATCAAACAAGTTCATTAATTTGACTTTCAACATGTTCATGGAGTACTATAATACTGCACAACATGCTACTCGATTGAGGTGTTCAATTTTGGATTTAGCTCACTATTTTGACCTACTGAACGAGCTAGTTCATTGAATCGAGATATTTCATTTTGGGTTTGATTCGTGTTTTTGAGTGGGTCAACTATTTGTCATTTAGTAAATCGCTAGCAACAAGCATGTAAAAACACATTACTCCCGAGCATCATCTCTCCATCTAAAAAAGAAGTGGCAAGCTAATATTTCAAAATTTGATTCGAATCGACTTGGTAAGGTAGACGTGGATGCTCGTTCTCCCAAAATTTGAACGAACCGTTAAACATCCTCTCTGCTCGGTGGAATTTGCCCGAGCAAATAAATGGGAGACGCGAAATTACCGTCCTATGTGGGACACGCATCAATTGGCCCGTTGTACATCGAGGGTAGGTTCGTAACTTCATCCAAGCGCGCCTTCTCCTCGGCCGAAATGACATGTGCCGAATAATTCATAAACCATGGTCGGCAAAACATGCTCTCCTCGCCCGAAATAGCTTGCGCCCACTATTTCAAAACACGATCTCCTTGCCCGAAATCGCTCGCGCCCACTATAGTTCAAAACACACCCTCCTCGCCCGAAATCGCTCCCGCCCACTATTTGGGGAGAAGCAAAGTTACTCTACTATCCCCAACCCTCAGTACACAGACCCAAGCCAAGAAGCCTATAGGCAAGGGTAGAACTGTAACTCCCCCTCACATTTCAGACAAATGCATCTGTAAGACATGGTTCCACTCCCCTCCCA
>NC_041383.1:93134159-93176116 GCF_002162155.2 Triticum dicoccoides
ATACCTCGTGGGCACCAAATCACCTTCTCCCCGGGAAGCTCCCTTCTCCCGAGCCGTGAAACCTCAGCCCCACCTCCATGGCGCCCCCCACCACACCAATTTCACAGCCGCCCTCCTCCCTAATGCCGGAGACGCTGTCCAATTACCGTCGTGCACTGGGTCGTGTGCCTCTTACTCCGTGCTGCTGGTGCTGCCTCGACAACGGCCGCATGAACCGTACCGGAGCCGGTTCACCCCCGCCATTGTTCACGGTGCCGGAGCGGATCCAACTTCGGATCCGTCCAGAGTCCTGGCGTTGCTTCCGCGTAGCCGTCAACCGTGGCGACGTCGCTCTTTCCCTGCCGCCGGTCGCCACCGCTACCGCGCCGGCCTCACCGACTCGGCAGCTGGACCTGCCTACTTCACCATGCCGCCAAATAGGTCGCACCCTCATCTGAAATCACTTTATTTAGGCGTCGGTTGTCTGAATTTTTATTCTGTGCCAATCGATTCCCAATGGGAAGCAGCACCCCTCGAGGCGGTGGAGCTCCTAGGCTACCGGTTGGCTGGTGTCTAACGTAAGGGTGCGGGGCCGCAAGTTCGTCACGGAAGCAATGCTTAGATGGCTATCTTTTAGAGTTGCGTGGGTTGAAGGTACTGCCGCCGCCGGATCTGGATGACGGGGAGTCTTTTTGGATTGGCCCGGGGGCGGCGCAACCACGGCAGTGCGGTGGGGTGGGGATCGGGGTTTTGGCCGGGGCCACGGACGGCGGAGGCAGGCTACTCTGCCGTTGGTCGCTGGCTCTTCGGGGAAGATTCTGAACAGTGTCAGCCGGGAGGCACAAGACGGCCATCAAGCCATCCGGCGTAGATCAGACAGTACCAAAATAAAATAAAATCGTGTGACCCCAATTTAGTCTTCAGTCAACAGACATGTGACCATTCTCGTACCTTGCTGTTGATCTCTTAGTGTATTTCTTCGGATCAAAGAGATATGTCGTTCTTAACATTATGCGTTATCTGCATCTTCAGACACACCGTCTTCCGACTCACCGCAGCTGCTCCAACAAGGGAAGCATACACCAGAAGGGAGATACAGTCCCCACTCAACAGTTCCCTGCATCGAATGCGCGTGCCCGACATGGACAGCCACAACAACTTCAGGGTCATCGACAAGTCAGCACATGATGCTCGCTCCTATGGATGGCAGCCAGATAGGTTGTACCCTCATCTTACTTATGTGCAACATTTAGGGCTTTGTTATTCATCTAAGCACGGAAAATAGATCATCACATTTCACTGTATATTCATGCTGATCTCTTATGGGTCTTGTTCAGGAGTTCACATTGTTCCATAATTCAGCTAAGATACTTGTTCTTTAGGTAACGTTGTTCCATAGTTATCATCCATCAGCCAATGCTATCCCATAGGCTGGTGATTATAGTATTATAGCACTTCTAGTATTGCCTATGTTGTTCTTTAATACTTTTGTGTGCCATCTAGTTAATGTCGAATACAAATGATGCATATTCTATAGCTTTCATCTGTGTTCTCCCTTTAGTTTATGAGACCTGTTGCTGCTAGTTAACCCCAGTCCTACTATTTATGTCGTCTCCTACAGGCACTCAGTTACATAAATCTAACTACTAGTTGTCTTCCATGCATCTCAGATATAACTGCACACACTGATATATCCACAAGAACCTCACGGAGCAATGTAAAGGCCAATAAACATGATGTCAATGATACCCAATATGATGGAACATGTAAAGGCAGTTCTTCAGAAGACTTGCAGAAAGATGATGAATCCTCTTCACCCCACAAGGTCCTTGCTCTAACTTGGCCTGTGATATGGGTACAACATTCATATAATGTCCTGGAGTGTATCTACTCTGTTGCAATGCCATGTGCTTAGCATGCTGATCATGCATGTAAATATTTCATGCCTTCCTGTTTTTCAGTACCTATTCCATTCATGATAACATGTTTTCAAATTCAAGTATTGTCATTCTACTCTATCGCAATGCCATCTGCTTAATTTGGACATCATGCTTCTGAATATCTTATGCATTGTTATTCATCAGTATCTACTTCATCTGTCTGCCATACCATGTTTTTTTACATTGAAGTGCTATTCTAGTGGTCTGTTGCAATGCCATCTTATTTTCCCAATCATACACGTGTATGTTGCCTTAGTTATTTCTGTACGTATTCCGCTAGCATATAGGTTTACATTCAACTAGTTTTTTTTTGCTGTGTTGTCCTGTCGTATCCCTAGCTCTTACACCATACTCCCTCCGTCTGGATTACATGTTGCCAAAATGGATAAAAAGGATGTATCTAGAACTGAAATATGCCTAGACCCATCCATTTTTTTCCGGATGGAGGGAATACATGTCAATATGTCATGCCTTTCTATTCTTCAGTACCTATTCCATCTCTCTGCTGTCGCATGTTTTATAATTAAAGCACCATTCTTCTATACAAGGCATGCAAGGGGAAGACGACTATGTTAGAATCTGAAGGGTTACAAACAAGGCCTTTGCAAAAGATCCAAACGCCAGAAGATAATAAACCAACTCCAGTTTTTATAGATACTGCTCCAGCACAGATAAACCCAACTCCTACTGATAATAAGCAGATTCCAGTGGCCAAAGAACTAGTCCGCTCAAAATATGTCAACTCAATTCTAAGAAGCGTGTGCGTATCCTTGCATCATGAAATTTTATAGCATGCTGATCATATTTTCTACATGTTTCTTACCCATCTCTCTTTTAGAAAATAAGCTTAACAGATAGAAGAATTTCTGCAATGGTATCCTTTATGAGGAAAGATTCTTGCAGGAATTCTCTGTGCTCCAATGTAGATGTAAGTACCTGTTGTATATCACTATATTTTACATCAGCATGTATTTTGTTAATCGGCGTGAATCCAACCTTTATCTGATCTAAATTTAGTTGTAGCAAAATGTATGATTAAAGGCCACAATGTTGATTTTTGTAAGGAAAACTGCCTGGTAGTTTTGCATCCTGAGCTGCATGAGTGTACTATCTCATATCAGTGGGTTTGAATACTTTGGTTCTGCAGTGGGTTTTTCAGTGTTTTTTTTACTATGTTGTCATGTCGTATCGCTAGCTCTTACATCATACTCCCTCCATCCGGATTAAATGTCGCAGAAATGGATAAAACTGGATGTATCTAGAACTGAAATACGCCTAGACCCGTCCATTTATTTCCGGATGGAGCGAATACATGTCAATATGTCATGCCTTTCTATTCTTCAGTACCTATTCCATCTCTATTGTAGCATGTTTTATAACTGAATCACCATTCTTCTATATAAAGCATGCAAGGGGAAGACGGCTATGTTAGAATCTGAAGGGTTACAAACCAGGTCTTTGCAAAAGATCCAAACGCCAGGAGATAATAAACCAACTCCATTTTTCATAGATACTGCTCCAGCACAGAGAAACCCAACTCCCACTGATAATAAGAAGATTCCAGTGGCCAAAGAACTAGTCCGCTCCAGTCCAGCAAAAGAATGTCAACTCCATTCTAAGAAGCATGTGTGTATCCTCGCATCATGAAATTTTATAGCATTCTGATCATATTTTCTACATGTTTCTTACCCATCTCTCTTTTAGGAAATAAGGTTAAACGACAGAAGACTTCCTCCAATGGGATCGTATTCGAGGAAAATATCTTGCGAGAATTCTCTGTGCTCCAATGCTGATGTAAGTACCTGTTGTATATCACTATATTTTTACATCAACATGTATTTTGTTAATCGGCGTGAATCTAACCTTTATCTGATCTAAAATTAGTTGTAGCAAAATGTTAAAGGCTCCAATGTTGATTTTTGTAAGGAAAACTGCCTGGTAGTTTTGCATACTGAGTTGCATGTATGTACTATCTCATATCACGCACATTACTGAATTGTAGTTCTTCTCTGGTTGCCCATTCATTCATTGTGTCAATGTTGCTTTCGTACTACCTTGCCTGGCTGATGATAGCTGTGCCATATTGTGTTAATTTGGTGTAGGCTAGTTGCCCAAACGTTCGTTGTGTCAATGTTGCTTTCCTATTATCTGACTTGGCCAATGATAGCAATGCTAGTGTGTTAATTTTGTGTAGGCTGCTGAAGATAAGAAGACAAACTCTGAAAACAGCAAGGCAACCCCATTGTTTCTTTCCAGTAAATCTAGGCCAGGCAATATGGCAATAACTCATGATTAATCTGTTTGGTTCCCGTCCTAGTTTATGTTATGATGCAGTGGTCGAGACACTCTCCACTATCAATAATACAAGCCTGCCAAAATAGCCATCTGAATCTGTTCAGTATCCTCTGTCTCGAATGCAACGGAATAAATGTATGTTTGTGAACCAATTAATGGATGAAGCAATGATGGAAATGGTGGATGAATCAGAGGTGCAGAGTCATGCGACACAACAACTGATCAATGTTTTCAGAGACAGTGTAGCAAAGCAGAAAGAACTTGCCCACATGCTTATGGGCGTCATCTGTGCTGAGGTTGCAGATTGTGACGTTGTAGATGGTTAGGTTCTGCTCATTTATTTGCACTGGCATCAATCTTTGATTGCCCAGTGGATGTAATTTCCTGTAATATATGCTGGATGTGCAACGTTATTCCCTGTATGTCGTACCTTTGCGTGATCAGTTTTGGTCCTGTGCATAATTTCTCGTCGTAATGGGCTCAAATTATCTAATTTGGCCTAAAGACATGTACGAACTTTAGTGGACCCATTAAGTTAATGGGTTGTTACTAGGTCGAAAGTTAATGGTTGGCTCTCTTACCTCCCGGGTCGTTAACAGGCCGACATCAAAGCGGGTAGGTGGCCCCAATTTATTTCACGGGTCGTTAACAGGCCGTTACTAAGTTTGGGCTACATATGGCCCAACTATACTGTAGGCCTTTAGCAGGCCGAAAGAGACAGCGGGCTTGTACTAGACCATGAAGACCATGGGCCGCTAAGAGGTCGAAAGTCAGGTCGTATTGTAAATGGCCCAACTGTGTTGTGGGCCTTTAGCAGGCCGAAAGAGAAACTGGGCTGGTATTGGACCATGAAGGGCATGGGTCGTTAAAAGGCCAAAACTAAGGTCTGACTACAAATGGCCCAACTCATTTATGGTTTATTAATAGGCCGAAAGGCACACAGGGCCGGGATTGGCCCAACACTTAAATGGGTCGCTAAAAGGCCAAAACTTAGGTCCGACTACAAATAGCCCAACTGATTTATGGGCCGTCAACAGGCTGAAAGTGACATCGGGCCAGAAAATTGGCCCAACACTTAAATGGGCCGCTAAAAGGCCGAAACTCAGGTCCGACAACAAATGGCCATCAAGATTTATGAGCCGTCAACAGGCTGAAAGACACACCGGGCCGGAAATTAGCCCAACATTTAAATGGGTCGCTAAAAGGCTGAAAGATGTACATCCTGAAAATTGGCCCATCCATTAAATGGGCCGTTAACAGGCCGAAATCTCATCGGGCCGATATTGAGCCCAAATATATAGCGGGCTGTTAACGGGCTCGAACTGACGATGGGTGGCAATGGTGTCAAATCTTTAACGGGCCATTGACGGGCCGAATTGGCACATCTCGTATGGGCCGTGGGCTTAAATGGACCTGACACAAGTAGGTCTTATATGGGTTGGCCTGCTAATTTTTACTGGGCTGGCCTTTTCACAGGAATGGGCCTTTGTTGGGCCGTGCCACGTGTCGACGTATCATAGGCGCCTTCCGTCCAATGAGTGGATGACATCTGTCCCAACAATGAGCCGACACGTGTTTCCTCCAGCCGATGATGATTTTACACGTGGAAAATCCCCATTGGTTGGGGCTGTTAACGGGTTATCGGATCCAAAACCCGACCCGATAGCTTAACGGTGTTCCGTCATGGTGGATGCCACGTGTCGGTCACCCTTGACGAAAGCACTTCTGTGATGCGCGATTTATCGTCATGGAAGTGGACACTTCCGTGATGATAATTTTGGTAATGTCATGGAACACTTCTATGACAGCACAGGTATGACTATCTTGATTCTGTCATAAAATCTTCATGGACGTACATGCATGACAAAAAACGCGACCTACTGTGACAAACACGTATCATCACGGAAGTGTATTTTTTTGTAGTGCTAGTTGGTCGCTCCTCAATCTTTTTGCTGGCCTTCACTTGTACTAAGAGGGAATACTGCTTGTGCATCCACTTCCTTAAAACCCAAATTTGTTTCATATGAGTCCACCATACCTACCTATACGCGGTATTTACCTGTCGTTCCAAGTAAATTTGCATGTGCCAAACTCTAAACCTTCAAATAATAATCTTTGTGTATGCCTGAATCGCTCATGTAGCGATTAT
Source organism: Triticum dicoccoides (assembly GCF_002162155.2). Classification (NCBI taxonomy): domain Eukaryota; kingdom Viridiplantae; phylum Streptophyta; class Magnoliopsida; order Poales; family Poaceae; genus Triticum; species Triticum dicoccoides. The sequence continues at coordinate 93,140,523 of NC_041383.1, forward strand.
GGCTGTCAGTATCTTCCATGCTAGGTCGGTTATTCTCACGATGAGTGTTTATTCACTTGTCATTCACGAGAAAGTGGCTGGTAATCGGGATGCCCAATTCCATGCTCAAAATCAAATCAAAATATAATAATAAAAGAGAGAGAAGAAGCCATCTAGCTAATAACTATGGACCCGAATGTCTGTTGTAAAATACTCATGCTTCATCGAAGAGGCAATGGTGTTGATGTAGAAGCCCTCTGTGATCGATTCCCCCTCCGGCAGATCGCAGGAAAAGGCCCCAAGATGGGATCTCACGGGTATAGAAGGTTGCGGCGGTGGAAAAGTGGTTTTGTGGCTCTCCCTAATGTTTCTATAGTATAAGAGTATATATATAGGCCGAAGAAGTATGTCGGTGGAGCTACGAGGGGCCCACAAGGGTGGGGGCGCGTCATCCTGCCTCGTGGATGCCTCGTGGCGTTTATGACTTCAACTCCAAGAATTCTGGTTTGCTCTTGGTCCAAGAAAGATCGTCGTGAAGGTTTCATTCCGTTTGGACTCTGTTTGGTATTCCTTTTCTGCAAAACTCTAAAATAGGCAAAAAAACAAAAACTGGCACTAGGCCTCCGGTTAATAGGTTAGTCCCAAAAATAATATAAAAGAGCATATTAAAGCCCATTAAACATCCAAAATAGATAATATAATAGCATGGAACAATCAAAAACTATAGATATGTTGGAGACATATCAACCATCCCCAAGCTTAATTCCTGCTTGTCCTTGAGTAGGTAAATGATAAAAACAGAATTTTTTATGTGGAATTTTACCTAACATAATTATCAATGTAATTTTCTTTATTGTGGCATGAACGTTCAGATCCGAAAGATTCAAGACAAAAGTTTAATATTGACATAAAACTAATAATACTTCAAGCATACTAACAAAGCAATCATGTCTTCTCAAAATAACATGGCTAAAGAAAGTTCATCCCTACAAAATCATATAGTTTGGCTATGCTCCATCTTCGCCACACAAAATGTTCAAATCATGCACAACCCAAGTTTCAGCCAAGCAATTGTTTCATACTTTAGTATTCTCAAACTTTTTCAACTTTTACACAATACATGAGCATGAGCCATGGACATAGCACTATAGGTGGAATAGAGTGGTGTTTGTGGAGAAGACAAAAAGAGGAAGATGGTCTCACATCAACTAGGTGTATTAATGTGCTATGGAGATGCCCATCAATAGATATCAATGTGAGTTAGTAGGGATTGCCATGCAACAGATGCACTAGAGCTATAAATGTATGAAAGCTCAACAAAAGAAACTAAGTGGGTGTGCATCCAACTTGCTTGCTCATGAAGACCTAGGGCATTTTCAGGAAGCCCATCATTGGAATATATAAGCCAAGTTCTATAATGAAAAATTCCCACTAGTATATGAAAGTGACAACATAGGAGACTCTCTATCATGAGGATCATGGTGCTACTTTGAAGCACAAGTGTGGTAAGAGGATAGTAGCATTGCCCCTTCTCTCTTTTTCTCTCTTTTTTTTGTTTGGCTTCTTTGGCCTTTTTTTTATCATGGGACAATGCTCTAATAATGATGACCATCACACTTCTATTTATTTACAACTCAAGGATTACAACTCGATACTTAGAACAAAATATGACCCTATATGAATGCCTCCGGCGGTGTACCGGGATGTGCAATGAATCAAGAGTGACATGTATGAAAGAATTATGAATGGTGGCTTTGCCACAAATACGATGTCAACTACATGATCATGCAAGGCAATATGACAATGATGAAGTATGTCATAATAAACGGAACGATGGAAAGTTGGATTGCAATATATCTCGGAATGGCTATGGAAATGCCATAATAGGTAGGTATGGTGGCTGTTTTGAGGAAATTAAATGGTGGGTTTATGGTAACGGCGAAAGTTGTGCATTACTTAGAGAGGCTAGCAATGGTGGAAGGGTGAGAGTGCGTATAATCCATGGACTCAACATTAGTCATAAAGAACTCACATACTTATTGCAAAAATCTACAAGTCATCAAAACCAAGCACTACGTGCATGCTCCTAAGGGAAGGGTTGGTAGGAGTTAACCATCGCGCGATCCCGACCTCCACACATAAGGAAGACAATCAAAGAAACACCTCATGCTTCAAACTTGTTACACAACGGTTACCATATGTGCATGCTACAGGACTTGCAAACCTCAACACAAGTATTTCTCAAATCCACAATTACTCTACTAGCATGACTCTAATATCACCATCCTCATATCTCAAAACAATCATCAAGAATCCAACTTCTCATAGTATTCAACGCACTTTATATGAAAGTTTTTATTATACCCATCTTGGATGCCCATCATATTAGGACTAGTTTTATAGCCAAAGCAAATTACCATGATGTTCTAAAAGACTCTCAAAATAATACTCCCTCCGTTCCTAAATGTAAGTCTGTGTAGAGATTCAACTATAAACCGCATATGGATGTTTATAGATGCATTTTAAGTTTAGATTTATTCATTTTGCTTTGTATGTAGTCCACCTAGTGGAATCTCTACAAAGACTTATATTTAGGAACGGAGGGAGTATAAGTGAAGCATGAGAGATCAAAAATTTCTACAAAATAAAACCACCACGATGCTCTAAAAAGATATAAGTGAAGCACTAGAGCAAAATTGTCTAGCTCAAAAGATGTAAGTGAAGCACATAGAGTATTCTAATAAATTCCGATTCATGCGTGTATCTCCCAAAAGGTGTATACAGAAAGTAAGATTGTGGTAAACTTAAAAGCAAAGACTCAAATCATACAAGATGCTCCAAGCAAAACATATATCATGTGGTGAATACAAATATAGCCTCAAGAAAAGTTGCCGCTAGATGAAGACGAAAGAGGGGGTGCCTTCCGAGGCATCCCCAAGCTTAGGCTTTTGATTGTCCTTGAATTTTACCTTGGGCTGCCTTGGGCATCCCCAAGCTTAGGTTCTTGCCACTCCTTATCCCAATATCCATCAAATCTTTACCCAAAAACTTGAAAACTTCACAATACAAAACTTCAACAGAAAATCTCATGAGCTCCGTTAGTATAATAAAATAAACCACCACTTTAAGGTACTGTAGTGAACTCATTCTTTATTTATATTGGTTTTAAACCTACTGTATTCCAACTTCTCTATGGTTCATACCCCCCGATACTACTCGTAGATTCATCAAAATAAGCAAACATCACACGAAAAAACAGAATCTGTCAAAAACAGAACAGTCTGTAGTAATTTGTAACTTTCCAATACTTCTGTACCTCTAACAATTCTAAAATAAATTGGTGGACGTGAGGAATTTGTCTATTAATCATCTTCAAAAAGAATCAACCTAAAATCACTCTTCTGTAAAACATGACAGCTATTCTCGTGAGCGCAAAAGTATCTGTTTTTTACAGCAAGATCGCAAAGACTTCACCCAAGTCTTCCCAAAGGTTCTACTTGGCACAAACACTAATTAAAACATAAAACAACATCTACCCAGAAGCTAGATGAATTATTTATTACTAAACAGGAGCAAAACGTAAAGAACAAAAATAAAATTAGGTTGCCCCCCAACAAGCGCTATCGTTTAACGCCCGTAGCTAGGCATAAAAATACGAATAGATCTAGGTATTGCCATCTTTGGTATGCAATCCATAAGTGGCTCTCATAATAGATTCATAAGGCAATTCAATTTTCTTCCTAGGAAAGTGTTCCATGCCCTTCCTTAATGTAAATTGGAATCTAATATTTCCTTCTTTCATATCAATAATTGCATCAATCCTTCTAAGGAAAGGTCTACCAAGAATAATAGGACATGTAGGATTGCAATTTATATCAAGAACAATGAAATCTACGGGCACATAATTCCTATTTTCAACAATAAGAACATCATTAATCCGTCCCATAGGTTTCTTAATGGTGGAATCCGCAAGATGCAAATTTAAAGAACAATCATCAAATTCACGGAAACCTAGCACGTCACACAAAGTTTTTGGAATCGTGGAAACACTAGCACCCAAATCACACAAAGCATAGAATTAATAATCTTTAATCTTAATTTTAATAGTAGGTTCCCACTCATCATAAAGTTTTCTAGGGATAGAAACTTCTAGTTCAAGCTTTTCTTCAAAAGATTGCATCAAAGCATCAACGATATGTTTAGTAAAAGCTTTATTTTGATCATAAGCATGAGGAGAGTTTAACACGGATTGCAACAAGGAAATACAATCTATTAAAGAGAAATTATAATAATTAAATCCCTTGAAATCCCAAATAGTGGGTTCATTGCTATGTAAAGTTTTGACCTCTTCAATCCCACTTTTATCAATTTTTGCATCAAGATCTAAAAACTCCGAATCATTGGGACGCATTTTAACTAAAGTTGACTCATCTCCAGTCCCATCTTTATCAATATTCATATTGTAAAAGAAAGATTTAATAGGACTCACATCAATCACTTTTAGATCTTCATCATTATTATCATGAAAACTAGAAGAACATGCTTTCACAAAGCAATCTTTTTTAGCACGCATCCTAGCGGTTGTTTCTTTGCACTCATCAATGGAAATTCTCATGGATTTGAGAGACTCGTTGATATCATGCTTAGGTGGAATAGATCTAAGTTTCAAAGAATCAACATCAAGAGAAATTTTATCCATGTTCCAAGCCAACTCATCAATCTTAAGCATTTTTTCTTCAACCAAAGTATTGAAATTCTTTTGCAAACTCATAAATTCTTTAACACTATTATCAAAATCAGAGGGCATATTATTAAAATTTCCATAAGATTTGTTGTTGGAATTACCATAATTATTAGAGGAATTACTAGGAAACAATCTAGAATTAAAATTCCCTCTATACGCGTTGTTACCTAAATTGTTCCTACCAACAAAATTCATATCCATAGATTCATTATTATTCTCAATCAAATTGGACAAAGGCATATCATTAGGATCATAAGAAACATTTTTATTAGCAAACAATTTCATAAGTTCATCCAACTTTCCACTCAAAACATTAATTTCTTCAATCGCATGAACCTTTTTACTAGTGGATCTTTCGGTGTGCCATTGAAAATAGTTAACCATAATGTTGTCTACGAGTTTAGCAGCTTCTCCAAAAGTGATTTCCATAAAAGTGCCTCCCATGGCTGAATCTAAAAGATTTCTATAAGCAAAATTCAATCCGGCATAAAATTTTTGTATAATCATCCACAAAGTCAAACCATGTGTAGGGCAATTACGTATCCTTAGTTTCATCCTCTCCCAAGCTTGTGCAACATGCTCATGATCAAGTTGCTTAAAATTCACAATATCGTTCCTAAGAGAGATGATCTTAGCGGGAGGAAAATACTTAGAGATAAAAGCATCTTTGCACTTATTCCATGAATCAATACTATTTTTAGGCAAAGAAGGGAACCAAGTTTTCGCACGTTCTCTAAGCAAAAATGGAAATAGCTTCAATTTGACAATATCATTATCCACATCTTTCTTATTTTGCACATCACACAAATCAACGAAGTTGTTTAGATGGGTTGCGGCATCTTCACTAGGAAGGCCAGAAAATTGATCTTTCATAACAAGATTCAACAAAGCGGTATTAATTTCGCAAGATTCAGCATCGGTAGTAGGAGCAATCGAAGTTCTAATAAAATCATTGTTGTTGGTATTGGAAAAGTCACACTATTTAGTATTATCTTGAGCCATCGTGACAAACAATCAATCCAACACACAAGCACACAAGAAGCAAACGAAAAGAGACGAACGGAAGAGGGGCGAAGAAAAGGCAAAGGTTTTCGAAAATCATTTTAGAAGTGGGGGAGAGGAAAATGAGAGGTGAATGGCAAATAAAGTAATGCGAGGGAGAAGAGTTTATGATGGGTACTAGGTATGGCTTGACTTGGCATAGATCTCCCCAGCAACGGCGCCAGAAATCCTTCTTGCTACCACTTGAGCTTGCGTTGGTTTTTCCCTTGAAGAGGAAAGGGTGATGCAGCAAAGTAGCGTAAGTATTTCCCTAAGTTTTGAGAACCAAGGTATCAATCCAATAGGAGATGACTCACAAGTCACCTAGTACCTGCACAAACAATCAAGAACCTTGCAACCAACGCAATAAAGGGGTTGTCAATTCCTTCACGGTCGCTCGCAAAAGTGAGATCTAATAAAGATAGTGAAATAAATATTTTCGGTATTTTTATTGTATAGATTGGAAAGTAAAGATTGCAAAATAGTAAACGAGATGCGATATAATGGAAAAGAGATGTAATATAATAGAAAAGAGACCCGGGGGCCATAGGTTTCACTAGTGGCTTCTCTCAAGATAGCATGTATTACGGTGGGTGAACAAATTACTGCCAAGCAATTGATAGAAAAGCGCATAATTATGAAGATATCTAAGGCAATGACCATGAACATAGGCATCACGTCCGTGTCAAGTAGATCGAAACGATTCTGCATCTACTACTATTACTCCACACATCGACCGCTCTCCAGCATGCATCTAGAGTATTAAGTTCATAAGAACGGAGTAACGCATTAAGAAAGATGACATGATATAGAGGGATAAACTCAAGCAATATGATATAAACCCCATCTTTTTATCCTCGATGGCAACAATACAATACTTGCCTTGCTGCCCTTACTGTCACTGGGAAAGGACACCGCAAGATTGAACCCAAAGCTAAGCACTTCTTCCATTGCAAGAAAGATCAATCTAGTAGGCCAAACTAAACCGATAATTCGAAGAGACTTGCAAAGATATCAAATCATTCATATAAGAATTCAAAGAAGAACCAAATAATATTCATTGATAATCTTGTTCATACATCCACAATTCATCAGATCTCGGCAAACACACCGCAAAAGAGTATTACATCGAATAGATCTCCAAGAACATCGAGGAGAACTTTATATTGAGAATCAAAGAGAGAGAAGAAGCCATCTAGCTAATAACTATGGACCTGTCGTGGAATAGTCACGTCAGATGTCCTCGTGAAAGGACTTAGTTTTGGAGCCATCGCAACTAGGAAGCTTGAACGGCTTAAATCGGGACAAAGGACACGAGAGGGTTTATACTACTTCGGCCCCTTGCGGTGAAGGTAAGGCCTACATCTAGTTGGGTTGGTATTGATGTTTCGATGACCAGGGAGCGAGATATGCTATGCCCGGCTCTCAATGAGTTGTTTCTTGCCCTAAGCCGCTAGCAGGTCGTCCCCTTATATACACGGGTTGACGCCCTGTGGCTTACAGAGTCCCGGCCGGCTTATAAACAGTGTCCAGCTCGGTGACTAGTTAAATCTACCTTATGTTACAAGTCATGCCATCATAACGGTTTACTACAACGGGCCTTAAGTCGCCTGTGGGCCTTGGGCCCTTTATAAACCGCCATCTTCATGCTTGGTCGTGGGCTTCCTCTGATGAGTCCTCCTTTGTGTAACCCGGCCCCTCCTGGGCGGCTTACACAAATAGTCATATCCCCAACATTAGGGTTAAGTAAGTGACACTGAACTGTGAGCTTTGAATGACTCTTGATACTGATAGCGGCTTAAACATTACTACACAATCACCCTTATATCATTAGGCCCCTTGCTTAAGCCGCCACTTTAAATAACTGTAAATATTTCTCCCGGGTTAAACTTGAGCCAGAACTTTCTTACTTTGTCGTAGGCCACTGCCGTTATGTCTCCTAAGGCGGCCAAGGGCCCCCGTGACTTGCAATTGGGTTCCATCCACAGTAACCAAAAGCAAACTTGCTGAGTTTGTAAAGTCTGGTCATTTGCCAAAGAAGGAAGTTATGTCTTATCGTGCCCCTCACCCATCTGAGGAGATACCTCAACCCAAGGATGGGGAGGTAGTAGTTTTCACAGATCACATGAACCGGGGATTTGCCCCTCCCGGCTCAAAATTCTTCAGGGAAGTTTTGGATTTCTTTGACCTGAGGCCTCAAGACATTGGACCCAATTCCGTGTCCAATCTGTGTAATTTCCAAGTCTTCTGCGAGGTATACCTTGGAGAGGAACCAAGTCTGCTGCTGTTCAGAGAACTTTTTTACCTGAACCGGCAGAATGAACGTGCCAACGGGCCTAGTCTTGAGCTTGGTGGCATCTCAATCCAGCGGCGGAGAGACTGCCTTTTTCCTTACGCTGAGCTGCCGAGTCACCCAAAAGACTGGAACCAGACGTGGTTCTATTGTCAAGACACCTCCCCGGCTAATGAGAAGCCTCTGCCCGGCTTTCGCGCCCTGCGTCTTGAGTCCAACCATCATCTGGCGGACAAGTTAACTGTTGTGGAGCGCCTTCCACTTAACCCCACCATCAGGAAGATCAAAGCCCTTTTAGGCAACGGGTTAAATGGCATTGATTTGGTCCGGGTCTGGGTCACCTGGCGGATACTACCATTAAGCCGCCGCTCCGGCTTAATGTGTACTTACACAGGCGAAAAGGAAGACCCAATGCGTCATAGCCCTGAGGACTTACCAGATGATGTGGTAGATGCTACAGTCCAGTCACTATTGAAGGAGGGCACTGTAACTAGTAATACCTTCAGTTTACTTCCCTTCTGCAAGAAGAATCCGGCTCCTGCGGTAAGTTACTAATCTTCACAAATACTCTTTGATATGTTACCTTCTGGTACTTATGATTCTTTATCTTTTTCCATAGGCCGATGATAATTTCTAGAAGGTCAAATATGACCATGAGGCTGCAAAACAGGCCAGGGCGGCCAAGAAGACCGAAAGGAAAGCCGCCAGGACGGGTACCTCTAAGAAGAAGAAACCCAGCGCCTCTGATATGTTCAAATTGGACGACTCTTCTTCAGATGAGGAAGAGGTAATCTTTTTTTTGGATTTTCTTTAACTCCCTTGCCGTTACCTTACTGACATTTGATCCCTTCAGGAGGATACTGGGAACAGTCAAGCAGCTGGAGAAGAGGTAACTATAATTTCCTCTGACTCGGAGCCTTTGCCAACACAAAAAATCCGAAGGGTGACCCGGAAAGTAAGGTTTTCACACCCTCTAGCTTACCAAGATCCTCAATTTCTTTTGAAGCAACAACAGCTTGAAAACCGGCGGCAGACGGCCAACCAGGACACAGAGCTTTCCTCCGGCTTACCCGAGGTAACCAGGAAGCGTCGGACCGAGGTTATCTCCAATTTACATTTTGTTTTTCCTTTGACGGTTTTGATTTGCCAACCTCTCAATTCGTCTGACTCCAACTATCAGGATACCTCCCCTTCTTCTGATGAGTCGATGCAATCAAACATGCCGGCTTTCAAAACAGCTCCCGGGTAATATAACCTTTCTTACCTTAAGTTTTTTCATACTTATACTTTGATGCTTATCCTTCCACTTTGATTGACAGCTTGCAAGTAAAGCCCAGCAAGAGGGAAAAGAAGGATAAACCGTCCCGAGACCCGGTAGTCACTGAGCCGGTGCTTGACTCATCCGTTCCTGACAGCTCCACTCACCAGCCACCACCTGAACCGGCTTCGGATATTCTAGTGCCAACTTCTGACCCGCCTGCAGAGGATGTTATCCACAACTCGGATGACCCAGAAACTCCTAGCCCGGCCAAGACGACTGACCCGGAGGTTCAGATTGTGAAGAGTCAATACATTGAACCGGGTCGGCCTACTGCTCTTGCCCAATGCACCGCCAAGGAGGAGTTGCCCAGCGCCAAAAAGCCAAACAAGATATCACTGATTATTCTCACCTAAGTATTGGTGATATCGTCTCGGGCTATCTGAACCAAGTACACAATAGTCGTGACCTGGAAATTGATATGGTGAAGCAAATACAACATAAATCTGAGGTAAAATTTGAGCTTTTACTCTGAATCTTACTCCCTGTACCAGCCCCCAAGTCTATTGCTTATGAATGAATATGCTGTAGACTTAATAATCTGGTTTACTGTTAGTTTTTCCCGGTTTAAATTGAATATGTTTAACCCGGTAACAGCATGAAACTTTGAATTTGGGTTACACATTAGCCCCCAAGTGTCAAGTGCCTTTACTTGTAAAGTGCTTGAGACTTACTATATATGACTTGGTAAGATAGGTTAAAAAATTCTTTAGGCATACATTAGCCCCCAAGTGCCAAGTATCTTTACTTGTAAAGTGTTTGGGACTTAAATGTGATCTTACCATGATTCTTACCATAACCTGATGTTGATACAGGCCACCATAAGTCAATTTGAGGCGGAGATTGCTGATCTGAAGAGCCAGTTGAAAACCCAAGAGCTCGAAGCTCAGAAAGCTAACTCCAAGTTTGAATTCAGTGTCTCTGAACAAGAGAAGCTGAAGAAAAAATTTGAATCGGAGAAGAAAACTTGGGTTGATGAGAGGGCTTCACTGATGACTCGGGCTGAAACAGCAGAGGCATCTCTTGCCGAGGCAACAAATGAACTGTCCGACTTAAAACGGCAGATATCCCAAATGGTCTCAGCCATCATCGGTAAGTCGCTCGTAAATACTGTAATCTTTCAAGAGTTATCGTAATAGTTACCTCCGGCTTACTGTTATACCTGTGAACATGCAGGCCCCAGGAGTACCAATCTGAAGAAAAATATGCTGGTCAAGCTTAAGGCGGTGTATACCTTAGTAGAGCAGATGTACTCTGGGTCACAGCGTGCGTTGGCCGCTGTGGCCTTAACAAATACCACTCCTTGTCTCCTGCAAGACGTGTTGAGGCATCTTTCGGTGCTACCTCAACGAATTCAAGACTTAAGCGGGCATCGGCGAGAGTCGGAGCCGTGGCTGCATTGAGTCGGGCAAGAGCATGGGTGCCAGAACTTGACCTTGCTGATCTCTCTCTTGGATATCCAAGCCTTAAGGAGGACGGCACTGCTTTTGGCGAACAAGACTTCACTGCCTGTGTTAAAGTGGTACGCCCCCTAGCGACTCTCATTGGGGATGATACTGATCTCACTAAGTATTCGCCGGGTTATGATAACGAGAACCGGAGAATCCCAAACACCCCATATGACCAAGTGAGCCTGATCCCTCCAACGCGTAAGCATACCTTTGCCCCTGAAGTGGACCCGGCCAGTTCAATAGATGATGAAGCTGAATTTGAAGCTTTGAGCGGCATTGACTGGGCCTCGTCCACCTTCCAGGACAAAACAACCGAAGGAGAGGCGGGGAAGGATAACCCAGAGTCATCAAGCCAGCCGGAGGAATGAGCCGCCAGCCGGGTTATAACTTTGCAAAGAACAATGCTTCACTTGTTTAGACTCGGGGAGTCTTGTAATAGGATAGAGAAAAGTCCTTAATGTCTGTCATGCCTTATGGTACTTATTGCTTTTGTTAAGCCGCCATCACTAAATTCCTCTTGCTTATGTTAATCATGTGTTTCCTTGATATTTTACCTTGCTCCGCTTTATCTTGCACATAAAACAGGCAAGGTTTCCTGGACGGTCCGCTGCGCCAGTGGGTTATAGAATATTGATAACCCGGACATGATCAAAAAACCACATGTATAAGCCGGTTCATGATTAGTTAAAACATAATCATAACAGCATACCTGCGACCCTTTTGATAACATCTCCGGCTCATATAAGTTTTTACCTGGCACTTTTTAAAACCAGAGGCAATCCATATAAAACCGGAAGGATCAAGAACCATCTCTTCAAAAAGGTTTCAATGATATTTAAAATAATCATACTTGCAATGTTCACAGGCTCCTGATTCAAATACGATCAGAGAACCGTTCCAAAGGGGTTAAGCTAAGATTCGGATACGATCATATAGCTCCCAGTGGCTTTGGCGATGCCGATCAAGTGGGTATCGACAGCTATGTTCTCTTTGGTTCGAATACGACCTATGTTTGAATAGGAAGACCCCAAGTGAACATAAGAGTTGTTTAATGACGCTGATTCAAATACGATCCATGTCCGACCCAAAGGGGTTAAGCTATGATTCAAATATGATCAAGAAGCCCCCAAGTGGGTTTGGCAGTATGCCAATCAAGTGGGTATCGATAGCTATGTTCTCTTTGGTTCGAATACGACCTATGTTTGAACAGGAAGCCCCCAAGTGACCATGGCTAGATTCAGATATGATCATAAGCCGGACCAAAGGGAAAGCCAGAATCAGATATGATCCGTCCCCTGTTGGCAGTGTCCATCACCTGATAAAGAAAACATGAAACATTCTTTATGGGAAAAAAGGACAGAGGTCCTGCTTTATTGCTTTATATAATATGTACATCATAAAAAGGTATCTTAAAAAACTGGTAACTTAGGTATAGTAAGGCCAGAGATGAGCTATATTCCACGGCCGGCGGGTCTCCTCCTCCGATTTAAGTGAGTCCTTGCGCTCTCGAATATCAATGAGATAATATGACCCGTTGTGCAGATTCTTGCTGACCACAAAGGGCCCTTCCCAAGGTGGGGATAGCCTGTGCATGTTAGACTGATCCTGGATGAGCCGGAGCACCAAGTCGCCTTCCTGAAAGGTTCTGCTCTTAACCCGGTGGCTGTGATAGCAGCGCAGGTCTTGCAGGTAAATCGCTGAGCGGGCTATTGCCAAGTCTCGCTCCTCGTCCAACAAGTCAAGTGCATCCTGACAAGCCTTTTCGTTATCCGCCTCAACATAAGCCGCCACACGGGGTGAGTCATGCCGGATGTCACTTGGCAGGACCGCCTCTGCTCCATAAACCATGAAGAAAGGTGTGTATCCCGTAGATCTGTTAGGCGTAGTGTTGATGCTCCATAACACGGAGGGTAACTCCTCCACCCAACAACCCGGAGTCCGCTGTAAGGGGACTAAGATCTGGGGTTTTATACCTTTCAGGATCTCTTGATTGGCTCTCTCTGCTTGACCATTGGATTGAGGATGAGCAACGGCCGAAACATCAAGCCGTATATGTTCTCTTTGACAGAACTCTTCCATGGCACCCTTAGAGAGATTAGTGCCATTATCAGTTATGATGCTATGTGGAAAACCAAAACGAAAGATCACCTTTTTCATGAACTGAACCGCCATGGCTGCATCACACTTACTGACCGGCTCTGCCTCAACCCACTTGGTAAACTTGTCCACTGCCACCAGTAGATGTGTCTTTTTATCTTTAGACCTTTTGAGTCCAACCATGTCAAGCCCCCAGACCGCAAACGGCCAAGTGATTGGGATCATCCTTAATTCTTGAGCCGGCACATGAGCTCGTCGTGAGAACTTTTGACACCCATCACATTTACTGACCTAATCCTCTGCATCAGCATGAGCCGTCAGCCAATAGAAACCATGACGGAAAGCCTTGGCTACAAGAGATTTTGACCCGGCATGATGGCCACAATCTCCTTCATGGATCTCACGAAGTATTTCTTGGCCTTCTGTAGGTGACACACAACGTTGAAACGCCCCCATAACACTTAGGTGATGTAACTCGCCATTAACAATCGTCATGGATTTGGAGCGCCTGATAATTTGTCTTGCCAAGGTCTCATCCTCTGGCAACTCACCCCGCGTCATATAAGCCAAGTAAGGCACTGTCCAATCTGGGATAACATGAAGAGCCGCCACCAGCTGTGCCTCCGGGTCTGGCACTGCTAACTCCTCCTCGGTAGGCACCTTGACAGAAGGATTATGTAACACATCGAGAAAGATATTGGGCGGCATCGGTTTACGTTGGGATCCCAACCGGCTTAAAGCATCAGCCGCTTCATTCTTTCTTCGATTGATGTGCTCCACTTGATAACCCATGAAGTGACCAGCCACAGCATCTACCTCACGATGATAAGCCTCCATAAGGGGGTCCTTGGAATCCCACTTGCCTGACACTTGTTGAGCCACAAGATCTGAATCGCCCAAGCATCGTACCCGGCTTAAGTTCATCTCCTTAGCCATCCGGAGACCATGGAGTAAGGCCTCATATTCAGATGCATTGTTAGTACATGGAAACATAAGCCGGAGTACATAAAAAAATTTGTCACCTCGAGGGGAAGTTAACACCACTCCAGCCCCCGAGCCTTCTAGATGCCTGGACCCATCAAAGTGAATCGTCCAATATGTGTTATCCGGCTTCTCCTCAGGGGCCTGTAACTCTGTCCAATCATTGATAAAGTGCACCAAGGCCTGAGACTTAATAGCAGTATGTGGCATGTACTTCAAATCGTGAGGACCAAGCTCAATGGCCCACTTGGTGACTCGTCCTGTGGCCTCCCTGTTCTGAATGATGTCTCCCAAAGGGGCAGAACTTACCACAGTTATGGGGTGGCTTTGAAAGTACTGCTTCAACTTCCGGTTGGCCATGAACACTCCATAAACAAGCTTCTGCCAATGCGGGTACCTTTGCTTGGATTCAATGAGCACCTCACTGATGTAATAAACCGGCCGTTGAACCGGATGCTCCTTGCCAGCTTCCTTACGTTCCACCATGATGGCAACATTGACGGCTCGTGAATTGGCAGCCACATACAATAGCAAAGGCTCCTTATCAATTGGAGCGGCGACAACTGGCGGTTCAGGCAATTGTCTCTTTAAGTCCTCACAAGCAGAATCAGCAGTCTGGCTCCAGACAAAAGTGCAACTTTCTTCATCATCTGATACAATGGAAGGGCCTTCTCACCAAGCCGGCTTATGAACCGACTTAAGGCGGCAACACGACCCGCCAGTCGCTGAACATCATTGATGCATGCCGGTTTAGCCAGAGAGGTGATTGCCTTAATCTTCTCTGGGTTAGCTTCGATGCCTCTGTTGGACACCAGAAAGCCCAAGAGCTTGCCCGCAGGAACGCCAAACACACATTTGGCCGGGTTAAGCATCATCTTGTAAACCCGGAGATTATCAAAGGTCTCCTTTAAGTCGTATATCAAGGTCTCCTTTTCTCTGGACTTCACCACAATGTCATCCACATAGGCATGAACATTACGCCCAATTTGGTCGTGCAAACAGTTCTGCACACACCGCTGATAAGTCGCCTGGGCACTCTTGAGCCCAAACGGCATAGATACATAGCAGAAGGCTCCAAACGGAGTGATGAAGGCTGTCTTCTCCTGGTCCTTAACTGCCATCTTAATCTGATGATAACCGGAGTATGCATCCAAAAAACTCAACTGCTCACAACCCACCGTAGCATCAATGATTTGATCAATACGGGGAAGAGCAAAGGGATCAGCCGGACAAGCCTTGTTTAAGTCTGTGTAATCCACACACATCCGCCAGGTGCCGTTTTTCTTGAGGAAGAGCACCGGGTTAGCCAACCACTCCGGGTGAAAAACTTTGATGATAAACCCGGCCGCTAAGAGCCGGGCGACTTCTTCCCCAATAGCTTTCCGTCGCTCTTCGTTAAAACGCCGGAGAAACTGCCTAACCGGCTTATACTTTGGATCAATATTGAGAGTGTGCTCAGCGAGTTCCCTCGGTACACCCAGCATGTCAGAAGGTTTCCATGCAAAGATGTCCCGGTTCTCACGGATGAACTCGATGAGCGCGCTTTCCTATTTAGGATCCAAATTGGCACTGATACTGAACTGTTTAGAGGCATCTCCTGGGGTAAAGTCAATAAGTTTTGTTTCGGCGGCTGACTTAAACTTCAACGCCGGGTCATGCTCAGTAGTTGGTTTCTTGAGGGAGGTCATATCCGCCGGGTCAACATTGTCTTGATAAAACTTGAGCTCTTCGGCCGCACAGGCCGACTCAGCATAAGCCGCATCGCCTTCTTCACATTCCAGTGCCACTTTCCGACTTCCATGTACAGTGATAGTGCCCTTGTGACCTGGCATCTTAAGCTGCAGATAAACATAACATGGCCGGGCCATGAACTTAGCGTAAGCCGGCCGCCCAAATAGAGCATGATATGGGCTCCTGATTTTACCACCTCAAACGTCAACTTCTTAGCCCTGGAATCGTGTTCGTCTCCGAAGGCCACCTCCAGCTCAATCTTGCCAACTGGAAAAGCCGATTTACCTAGAACCACTCCATGGAAAACAGTGTTGGATGTTCTCAAATTCTTCTCAGTCAACCCCATGCGCTGAAAGGTCTCGTAGTAGAGGATATTGATGCTACTTCCGCCATCCATGAGCACCTTAGTAAATTTATATCCACCAACCTGGGGTGCCACCACCAGGGCTAACTGACCCGGATTATCGACCCGCGGAGGGTGATCCTCTCTGCTCCACACAATGGGCTGCTCTAACCACCTCAAATAACGAGGAACTGCCGGCTCAATAGAATTCACAGCCCTCTTATGAACCTTCTGGTCACGTCTGCACAAACTAGTGGTAAACACGTGATACTGTCCACCACTCAACTGCTTCGGATGGCTTTGATAGCCCGACTGCTGCTGCTACTGTCCCCCTTGACCAGATTGCTGCTGATTGTTACCACCCGGAAGCCCCTAAAAACCGGAATTTGAGCCACCGCCCGGGACATGAAAGCCGCTGGCCCCTGAGCCGCCGCCAGACCCATGACCGCCACCGAAGGTGTTAGAATTTTTGAATGCCTTCATGATTGTGCAATCCTTCCATAGATGTGTGGCGGGGTGCTCCTGGGCGCCGTGTTTTGGGCAGGGCTCATTGAGTAACTACTCAAGAGATGGGCCTGACCCGCTGGATCGAGGCGACTTACCCTTATATCTCTTATTGTTACCCCGTGCGTTGGCATTGGCCACAAACTCTCGGTTACCATCCGTCTTACGCTTATTGCCGCCTTGATTTCCCGGGTTATGCTGCTGACCCTTTCCATTGTTGTTTCTTTATCCCTTCCCTATCTTCTCATCGTCAGACGCGGGATCCTTGGTACTATCAGAATTGGCATATTTGACTAAAGCCGCCATCAGCGTACCCATATCCGTGAGGTCGCGTTTAAGGCGCCCCAGCTTCTACCTCAGCGGCTCAAAGCGGCATTTTTTCTCCAGCATAAGAACTACAGAGCCAGCATCCATCTTATCGGAGGAATGAATTATCTCCTTGACACGGCGTGCCCAATGGGTGCTGGATTCACCTTCCTCTTGCTTGCAATCCGTCAAGTCCACAATTGACATAGATTTCTTACAGGTATCCTTGAAGTTATAGATGAACCGGGCTGTTAACTCGCCCCATGAACCAATGGAATTGGGTGGCAAGCCTTTAAGCCACGACCGGGCCGTTCCATCTAACATCATGGTGAAATATTTAGCCATCGCCGCGTCACTAACTTCCAACAACTCCATGGCCATCTCATAACTCTCAATCCAGGCTCCGGGTTGTAAGTCGGCCGTATAATTTGGCACCTTTCGAGGCCCCTTGAAGTCTTTGGGCAACCGCAAATTCCGCAAAGCCGGAATCAGACAAGGGACACCACCAGTTCTAGTGGCTACTCCCGCCTCAGTGGAAGTTGTTGGATACTCTGGAAATTCTTGAGCTACCGCCTGAGCCGCCTGCTTGTTCTCCTAACGTATTTGATCCTGCACCGGATTATAGCCCCCGGGCTGGTTA
The DNA here is from genome assembly GCF_002162155.2 of Triticum dicoccoides. Classification (NCBI taxonomy): domain Eukaryota; kingdom Viridiplantae; phylum Streptophyta; class Magnoliopsida; order Poales; family Poaceae; genus Triticum; species Triticum dicoccoides. Next base: position 93,157,951 of record NC_041383.1, read on the forward strand.
CGGCGTTGAGCATTGCTTCACAAAGCTTCCGACTCCATGTGTCTACTGTAACTCGAGCTCCGATTTTGGTGAGGTGGTGCTACCCAGGGCGGGGGAGTTGAATGAATCCTGTCCCGGCTGTAAGAATAGGTTTCCTGCTGAGCCAAGGTTGTCTGAAGAAGCTCTCTGACTCTCCGGGTTTCCACTGCCGCCGGGTCATCACCTTCCATGGGAAGAGCCGCTAAACGTGCTGAAGCTGCGATCAAGTTCTCCATGGGGTTGGAAAAGTGACCCGGTGGAATCGGCACATAACGCGGCGGTGGCATGCTCACGTGAGGCGGTACCATATCCCAAGGCTGAGCCGTTCCTCCTGTTCCGGCTGTCATAAGCTGATTAGTCTCTGGCGGGTTACTAGGACCGGCTCCGGGTGTAGCAAAGAGAACCCGAGGATCGTAATTCGGAGGCAAACGGGACTGAGTTTTCTGATGTCTCCTCCTCATTACCTCATTGGATGCATTTAAGCTCATCGTGAGCTGGTAAGCTTCTGACTGCAAGCGCTATGTCCGGGCATCGAGAGCCGCCCACTCCGTAGCTAGCCTAGTATCCTCAGCTGCCAAGGCCTCTTTGGCCTGAGCTATCTCCTCACGCACCTGTGCTACCGCCGCGTCATGCTCATCTTTGTCTGCAGGGATAACCGTGGTGGATAACAGGGCCGTAAGCTTGTCCATGAGATCCATCAGCACCTGAGCCGGTGGGCGCACGGGGCCGCCTGCCCCGGCTGCTCCTAATCCGGACGTGATCGCTGCGGCTACTGTAGAATTTGAACCGGGCTGAGTTCCAGCCATGAAGATCCCGACCCATCTTGGTGGCTCATGGGGGTCTAGAATACTGATACCATCAGAACAGCCCCTGAGCACGCCGTCTTGTACCTGATATAACGAATCTGTTGAGCCGGCGGACGAATCATCGTCTGAAAGAGCGGCCGTCTCACCCCCATCTTCAGATCCAGAAAGTTCCTCTCCGTGGACGCAGCCCACGAAGGCACACCTCATGATCGGCTGAGCCCGGGTCTTCCTCGCACGCTGAGCCGTCTCGACGAGGTCGGTGCAGCTGTCCGGCTCAGGTCCCGGCTCACCGATCCGGCCGATGAAGACGTGGATTCCGCCGAAGGGGACCCGGTATCCGTACTCAATTGAGTCGGCGTCGGGGCCCCAGCCTTCGTCGTCGATGTAAATCTTGCCGCGACGACTCTTGGTCATCCGTCCCACCACGTATCCCTTGAGCCCTTCGAAGTTGCCCTTCAAGAACTCAAATCCACCGTGCGCTGGCCCCACGATGGGCGCCAACTATCGTGGAATAGTCACGTCAGATGTCCTCGTGAAAGGACTTAGTTGTGGAGCCATCGCAACTAGGAAGCTTGAAGGGGTTAAATCGGGACAAAGGACACGAGAGGGTTTATACTAGTTCGGCCCCTTACGATGAAGGTAAGGCCTATGTCTAGTTGGGTTGGTATTGATGTTTCGATGACCAGGGAGCGAGATACGCTATGCCCGGCTCTCGATGAGCTGTTTCTTGCCCTAAGCCGCCAGCAGGTCGTCCCCTTATATACACGGGTTGACGCCCTGTGGCTTACAGAGTCTCGGCCGGCTTATAAACAGTGTCCAGCTCAGTGACTAGTTAAATCTAGCTTATGTTACAAGTCATGCCATCATAGCGGTTTACTACAACGGGCCTTAAGTCGCCTGTGGGCCTTGGGCCCTTTATAAACCGCCATCTTCATGCTTGGTCTTGGGCTTCCTCTGATGAGTCCTCCTTTGTGTAACCCAGCCCCTCCTGGGCGGCTTACACAAATAGTCATATCCCCAACAGGACCCGAAGGTCTATGGTAAACTACTTGCACTTCATCGGAGAGGCAATGGTGTTGATGTAGAAGCCCTCCGTGATTGGTTCCCCCTCCGGCAGACCGCCGGAAAAGGCCCCAAGATGGGATCTCATGGGTACATAAGGTTGCGGCAGTGGAAAAGTGGTTTCGTGGCTCTCCCTGATGTTTCTAGGGTATAAGAGTATATATAGGTAGAAGAAGTACGTCGGTGCAGCTACAAGGGGCCCACGAGGGTGGGGGCACGCCCTCCTGCCTCGTGGATCCCAAAAATAATATAAAAGAGCATATTAAAGCCCATTAAACATCCAAAACAGATAATATAATAGCATGAACAATCAAAAATTATAGATACGTTGGAGACGTATCACATACTACTTTTCTACGAAATACTTTGCTGCAGATATTAAGTCTTTCAGGTGTGGTTGAATTAACAACTCAACTTCTAAAACTCGTGAATATTCTTTGCTCCCCTTGTGTCAAATCAATAAATTTGGGTTGAATACTCTACCCTCGAAAACTGTTGCGATCCCCTATACTTGTGGGTTATCAAAGGTTAGTCGTGATCTTTGCTGAAAACCTAGGTGCTACTTAAGCTTATTTATCTGAACAAGAACAAAAGAGTTCGTACAAGTTTATTCTTTATCACTTTTAGTTTGTCAACTGAATTCCTTGAGGAGAAGCAAAGGTTTAAGCTCGGGGGAGTTGATACGTCTCCGTCGTATCTACTTTTCCTAATGTTTTTGCTCTTGTTTTGGACTCTAATTTGCATGAATGAATGAAACTAACCCGAGTGACGTTGTTTTCGGCAGAACTATCATGGTGTTGTTTTTGTGCAGAAATAAAGACTACTAGGGAAAACCCTAGCAGTAGCGCGTGTTTAAAGCCTATCAGTAGCGTGGGGCGCGGCGCTACTAGTAAGGCGCTACAGCTAAAGATTAGCAGTAGTGTGGTTTGGACCGCGCTACTGCTATATCGACTTAGTAGCAGCGCTTTGTGGTATGAGCGCTATTGGTAATTAGTAGTAGCGCTTCTCCTAGAACACGCTACTACTATTATTTCGTATTTTTTTTATTTCATGTTGTATTCATACACCTTTATACAAGTTTTCACACCGCAGCAATTTAGAGAATGATTTTACATCATAATGAGTTATTACATCAATGGGAGAAAGAACCGTGGACTAGTTTCAAGTGGATGGACATCCACTTGAAACTAATCTGCGGTTCTTTCACCCAATGATATAATATATCATCATCATACCATATCATTAACAACTTATCATCATAATACATCATTGTCATATAACACCTCCTCATGATCATTGTTTTCATCAATGAGACATCACATACAAGTTGGTCACTAGACATAATCACAACTACTCATCATCATCAACTCTCATAAACATATTGTACCTCATAGGACCTACTACATTATCTTAGGACCTACTACCTTAGCACATGATCATGAGTATTAGCTAGGACCTACTACATTCTCCTAGGTAAAATAGCATAAAACAAGATACCCCTGACTCTCCATTATGGAGAATGGATATTATCATGTCTCCAATTCTTGCCTTTTGCACAATCTTGCTTCCAGGAACCTCCTTATCATTGTCCACACATTTTTTTCCATTCTTTGATTACCATGTCTTCACCAGTTTTGGAAATCTGATATTGTCGGCGTACTAGAGTAGGGGTACCTTAGTATCCCGAACTTGTGCACGGGCAGTTGCAGCCCCCCCGCGGCAAGGCTTGCCGGGTGACCACCAAGGTCCTCCGTGGCTCCTTTGGAGCCATTCAAGAACAAAGTGTTCAAGTCAAGGAGACAAGGCATCGGCAAAAGGAGCTTGCCGGGAAGGCCAACCAAGGCATCTCAGGGAACTTGCCACGACGCGCTATGCGTACCGGCAAGGCCCGGTGAGCGACAAGCTTCCGGGCGCGACAAGACAACGACCGCGGCAAGGCGCTTGCCGCGGCAAGCGGCCACCCCGTACCCATGCTCCAGCACATCCACCAACGTGTCGCCCTGGGGCCTTCCCAGGCGCGCGTGGCAAGAGCCTGTGCAGCCAGCGGTGCGCGGTGGCATGCGACGCTGACAAGGTAGCCATCGTGGCAAGCGGTGGTGCCCCTGACGGTCCCTTTCTGCACTGTTTGGACGACACAGACGGGCATTTAATGCCTTTGTCCCCTGCCGTCAGGGTTAGGTAGGATACACTGTACAGGTAGCTGTACCAACCACCCTCCTTTTTCCATTTTTACCCTTGTCTACTTTGCCACCTGTCGGTGACCCCTTGAGCATATAAAAGGAGGCCCATGCGCAACGTGAAAAGGGGGTTTCGAAGGCAGAAACACACACATGCTCAGTCTCGTTAGTAGCTCGTGTGTACTGTAGCACTCAGCGTTCCCGAGCAAGAACTGAATATAATCAGACAAGCAGCAGTAGGAGTATTATCTCTCCGGAGAGCTCCGAAGCTGGGTAAACTGCTCGTGTGCTTCGCCTCGATCCGCTCTTCGTGCGACCTCCGCCCCCCGCCGAACCGAAAGGGGCTCGGTCCGCCGGTCCCATAGGTGTTCGTGGATCAGTTTCCCCGACAGATATGGACAGGTGAGACTCATAGGATGACCTGGTTGTATGTTCAAAACATCAAGGCGACCATTCTGAGACATCAAATGAGGCACACAATCCATTGGGATTTTCTGTTGAAACATAGTAATAACTTCGTAGTTAGCAATGTAGTTCAGTTTTAGAAGTATGCAAAAGATGCACGGATGTCATAATAGTAAAAAAATCTTACCAAGATATCTCCATGGAAGTTATAGTGGTTCAACACGTGCACTAGTGGCACCTATTCACCATAATTTGGAGGAGTTCGATAAAAGGCATTGTAATTCTCAAGATCAGTACAATATGCGACCAGATGACTTTTCTCCTGATAAGTTAACTCAGAGCTTTCGGTGTATTTGGTTCTTTCTACCGTCTTCCGCACATTCTTTGAAGAATGAAAGTAAGCTGACAACTATTTTGAAATAAACAATATAAATTACTTAATAACTATGTTTGAGAAGCTCGCATAGGGGAAGAATTGGAAGCGTATCAACAAGGACCAAAATGTCCAAATTGTCTTCGGCGATGTCAGGATCACCAAGATCCATGGTGACAAGCATACCCTCATAAAAACCATACATCTCGCAAAGTGATTCCCAATTCTTGCAACCAAAATGGGTTACGCTCTCAAATTGTATAGATTTACTTCAAAATCCATACCATGATGGGTCCTTAGGTGAATTTTCTTCGTTTCCATACTTTCATGGTCTTCAAAACCCATCCTCTCCAAGACATAGCGTCTTGCATAGCATGGGATAAGCTAGTCGAATTGCAAAAGAGGAAAAGTACACGTTGAAATAGTTGAAGTCGTGCTTAATTACGAAAAAAACAATTGTCGTTGTTGCGTACCATTTCAACATCTAAGGTCTCCTCGAGCTTAATGCTGAAGCGTCGATCTTCGTCCAGGTCAAGGAACCTGTCGCACATACCTTGGTTGTTACTCCTCCTTCCCCTAGTGCATTACACCAAATTGTCTAGCACCCGGAGAAGAAGGAGAAACGACCCCCACGACAATAGTCGGGATTCTTCGGCCTCGACAGACTTAAAGTCAACCCAAAATATTGTTTAATTATCTTTCTAGAAAATCTAAGCCACTCGATATTTCCTACATATTCTAGCACAAGTCATGCCAAAATTCACGGAAAATTCCGGCATGACCTTTGCGAAAACAAGACATATCGAGCGCCTGAAATTTGCCGGAACGGAAATTAATCAACACTCCGGCAAAACATAGGCCACTCGAAGGTGTAACCTGAACATGACCGGCCACTTGGGCAACCACATATCCTATTTGAGCAACACAAGATATACATGTTTTTATCTACATCATATCTTATAGGACTCATATTGACATGGAGATTTGGCTGGTCTCACCTCGAGGTCGGAGGGGGTCGGTGACGGGGACGATGGCGGGGATGATGGAGGGGCTCCTTGATTTCTGCAAAAACAAAAACCCTATAAGTTATCACTAATACATCCCGAATAATTGCTTAAACTAAAAAAATAACAACAAATATGACATGTTCAACTAGTTCTATTAATTCAACTAGTTCTTACTAAATATAAACTTACTATAAATAGAAAAAAACTAGTTCTTTCTAAAAATAAAGTAGTTCAACTAGTTATATTAATTTTCTTAATAAAAATACATTAGTTCTATTAATTCAACTAGTTCAACTAGTTTATTAATTTACTTACTAAACTAGTTCAACTAAAACTAAACTAGTTCAACTAGTTTATTAATTTACTTACTAATTATTTTAAACACATACTAAAAACAGTAAAAAAAAAACTACATTATACATGGTAAAAAACATCTACTATTAACCATACTGCCCTAGTTAACTAGTACCATCACTACTACTACTTAACATCTACTACTACTAAAAATCATTATCTATGAACCCTAAATTAAAATCTACTACTATTAAAAACATCTACTAACTAAGCAGAGAGAGGGGGTGGGGGAGGGGTGGGGGCTTACACAGATAGGGGAGAGACGGTGGCGTGGAGATTCTCGGCGACGGGCGTAGGGGCAGCAAGAGCTGGCTCAGGATCGGGAGGCGGCGGTCCTGGGCGGGCTCGGGCGGCGGCGGTAAGGTCGAGGGTGGCGACGGTGAGGTCGAGAGTGGCTGCGGGCGGCGACGGTGAGGTTGAGGGCGGCCTCGGGCAGCGAGGGTGAGGGAAGGCTCGGGCTCAGGCGGCGGCGACAGATGAGTAGGGGAACAGGGGGGAAGGAGGACTTAGCAAAATTTTGAGCCGGCGGGTGGTTAAGTCGAACTAGCAGTAGCACTCTTAAGGAAACACGCTATAGCTAATTTAGCTATAGTGTGTTTTAGAAAAAAATGCTACAACTAAAGGAAGCAACTATTTCTTTTGTTTATCCCAATATCAGTACCGCTTTGTCCTGGAAAAATGCTATAAGTCTAAGCATATAAAAACATCAAAAATATACATTGGTCATCATTGATCTTTTTGTGTAGAATCTAAATAGTCAACATGAATCCTCACAGTACCTGTATAGGTACAGGCGAGGATTCATATTGCAGCCACAAATCCTACACATATAGTTCAATGAAGACCTAGTGCTCGAGATAGTTTGAGAAGTAGCATATTTAAGGTGGTAAACACCTTGTTCGCTTAGCGGTATGGGACTAAACTTAATTAGTTGCGGTGATACTTAGCAGCAGCGAGTTTTGAAGAAAAATGTTGCTACTGAGTACTTTAGCAGTAGCGCGTCTAGGAGAAGGGCGGTACTACTATATCTAGCCTGGAGGCAACGCTGTGGCAATTATAGTAGTAGCGCTTGTTTCACCTAGAGCGCTACTGCTATCTGGGTGTTAGTAGCACGGTTTCCTGGAGCTCGCTACTGCTAATTAGCAGTAGTGTTTGTTTTTAAACCACGCTACTGCTAAGATTCTGTGTATAAGGTTTTCCCTAGTAGTGAGAAGTTCTCGGATTTGGACAAAACTTATTGGAGAATTATGATGTCTACTACACAACCTTCTTCTTGTAGACGTTGTTGGGCCTGCAAGTGCACAGGTTTGTAGGACAGTAGCAAATTTCCCTCAAGTGGATGACCTAAGGTTTATCAATCCGTGGGAGGCATAGGATGAAGATGGTCTCTCTCAAGCAACCCTGCAACCAAATAACAAAGAGTCTCTTGTGTCCCCAACACACCCAATACAATGGTAAATTGTATAGGTGCACTAGTTCGGTGAAGAGATGGTAATACAAGTGCAATATGGATAGTAGATATAGGTCTTTGTAATCTGAAAATATAAAAACAGCAAGGTAACTAGTAATAAAAGTGATCATAAACGGTGTTTCAATGATAGGAAACAAGGCCTAGGGTTCATACTTTCACTAGTGCAAGTTCTCTAAACAATAATAACATAGATAGATCATATAAAAATCCCTCAACATGCAACAAAGAGTCACTCCAAAGCCACTAATAGCGGAGAACAAACGTAGAGATTATGGTAGGGTACGAAACCACCTCAAAGTTATTCTTTCGGATCAATCTATAAAAGAGTTCGTACTAGAATAACACCTTAAGACACAAATCAACCAAAACCCTAACGTCACCTAGATAATCCATTATCACCTCAAGTATTCGTGGGCATGATTATAAGATATGCATCACACAATCTCAGATTCATCCAACCAACACAAAGTACTTCAAAGAGTGCCCCAAAGTTTCTACCGGAGAGTCAAGAAAACATGTGCCAACCCCTATGCATAAGTTCATGGGTGGAACCCGCAAGTTGGTCACCAAAACATACATCAAGTGGCACGTGATATCCCATTGTCACCACAGATAAACACGGCAAGACATACATCAAGTGTTCTCAAATAAAGACTCAATCCGATAAGATAACTTCAAGAGGGAAACTCAATTCATCACAAGAGAGTAGAGGGGGAGAAACATCATAAGATCCAACTATAATAACAAAGCTCGTGATACATCAAGATCGTGCCATAGAGAGAACACTAGAGAGAGAGAGAGAGAGAGAGAGAGAGAGATCAAACACATAGCTACTGGTACATACCCTCAGCCCCGAGGGTGAACTACTCCCTCCTCGTCATGGAGAGCGTCGGGATGATGAAGATGGCCACCGATGATGGTTCCCCCTCCGGCAGGGTGCCGGAACGGACTCCCGAGAGGTTTTTTGGTGGCTACAGAGGCTTGCGGCGGCGGAACTCCCGATCTATCTTGATATCCGATGTTTTTAGGATACGTAGGCTTATATAGGCGAAAGAAGTCGGTCGGGGGAGCCTCAAGGGGCCCACGAGACAGGGGGCGTGCCAAGTAGGGGGGGCGCCCTCCTATCTCGTGGCCTCCTCGAGGGTCTTCTGACGTGAACTCCAAGTCTCCAAGATGATATTCTTCCAAAAAGTCATGATGCCGAAGGTTTCATTCCGTTTGGACTCCGTTTGATATTCCTTTTCTTCAAAATACTGAAACAGGCAATAAAACAGCAATATGGGTTGGGCCTCCGGTTAATAGGTTAGTCCCAAAAGTAATATAAAAGTGTATAATAAAGCCCGTAATCATTCAAAACAGATAATAAAATAGCATGAATGCTTCATAAATTATAGATACGTTGGAGACGTATCAGCATCCCCAAGCTTAATTCCTACTCGTCCTCGAGTAGGTAAATGATAAAGAAAGAATTTATGAAGTGTGAATGCTAGAAGGTGCACAAGTTTGATCAATGATAATTTCAATCACCTTTTCTAGCATGATAATATGTCATAATAGTAGTTCATCTCATAAAACTTCTCACGATAAAGTAACAAGCAATTCACATGTCAAAGCATAGACCATAAACTTTCTTGAAAACTAGCAAACTTCATTCTCAGTCATCAAACAATTACAATTCATCTTATTTTCAGGAATAACAAACTCCACATACTCAACTATCATATAGTCTTCTACAATTGCTAACACTCACGCAATACTAATGGTTATGGAGTTTCAATCGAACACTGAGAAAGATAGGGGTTTATAGTGTTGCCTCCCAACGTATTCACCTTTGGGTGATTTCAACAATAATTGTTCATGCTAACTTACATCCAATTGGATATATATATCAGGATCACCCCAACACAAAGTGCTTGCCAACGGATAAATTGAAAAAGGGAAAGGTGAAGATCACCTTGACTCTTGCATAAAGTAAAAGACATAAAGTAAAAGATAGGCCCTTCGTAGGGGGAAGCAGAGGTTGTCATGCGCTTTTAGGGTTGGATGCACAAAATCTTAATGCGAATGAACGTCACTTTATATTGCCACTTGTATATGGACCTTTATTATGCAGTCTGTCGCTTTTATTGCTTCCATAACAAGAGATCGTATAAAGCTATTTTCTTCACACCAAAAGATCATACATATTTAGAGAGCAATTTTTATTGCTTGCACTGATGACAACTTACTTGAAGGATCTTACTCAATCCATAGGTAGGTATGGTGGACTCTCATGGCAAAACTGGGTTTAAGGATATTTGGAAGCACAAGTAGTATCTCTACTTGGTGCAAGGAATTTTGGCTAGCATGAGGGGGAAAGGCAAGCTCAACATGTTTGAATGATCCATGACAATATACATTAACTAAGATGTCGAAAAACATAACCCATTACGTTGTCTTCCTTGTCCAACATCAACTCTTTAGCATGTAATACTTAATGAGTGCTCCCAATTATAAAAGATGTCTAAGATAGTATATTTATATGCGAAATCTCTCTTCCTTCAATATTCTTTCATGAATTGTTCAAATGACCAATACAATGCTTGTTAACCTTCAATAAGTTTACAACCTCTACTTCTTAGACGTGAAGTCATTACTCCCCATGGGATAAGCAAATGAGGCATATATAATTTCAGATTTATGACAATCAACTCATTCAACAATTTACTCATAGGATATAAGTGAAGCACACGAGTAAATGAAAAACTACTCCAACAAGATATAAGTGAAGATCAATGAGTAGCTAAATAATTATGTAACTATGTGAAGACTCTCTCTCATTAAAGAATTTCAGATCTTGGTATTGTATTCAAACAGCGAGCAAAGCAAAATAAAATAACATTGCAAAGATAGCACAACTCATGTGAAGAAGCAAAAACTTAGGCTCAACCGATACTAACCGATAGTTGTTCAAGAAGAAAGGTGGGATGCCTAACGGGGCATCCCCAAGCTTAGATGCTTGATACTTCTTGAAATATTATCTTGGGGTGCCTTGGGCATCCCCAAGCTTGAACTTTTGTGTCTCCTTAATTCCTCTCATATCATGGTTTCCCTTTTTATCAAAAGCTTCATCCACACCAAACTCAACAAGAACTCGTGAGATAGCTTAGTATAAACCAATGCAAAACCTTATCATTTTCTACTGTAACAAATCACTAAATTATTATTCAACATTTCATACTAAATGAATCTGCATATTTAATACTCCTATCCTAAAATAGAATCATTAAACAAGCAAACATATGCAAACAATGCAAACATAACAGCAATATGCCAAAACAGTACAGTCTGTGAAGAATGCAAGAGTATCAATACTTCCCTAACTCCAAAAATTATGAAATAAAATTACGACTGTAGTAAATTTATCAGAGCTCATTATGAAAAAAGTTTCAACATTATACCATTCTCTGACTTTTCTAGGGAATTTTTGCAACAGCGGTAAACTTCCTGTTTTCAAACAGCAACATGTATACTAGCAAAATAAGCATGGCAAAGGCTATCCTTGACTTTTTTATTGAAACTAAAGATGCAAAACATTATTCTAAATAACAGAAAGCAAATACTAACAAAAGCAAATGACTCTCCAAGCAAAACACATATCATGTGGTGAATAAAAATATAGATCCAAGTAAATTTACCGATGAACGAAGACGAAAGAGGGGATGCCTTCCGGGGCATCCCCAAGCTTAGGCTTTTGGCTATCCTTGAATATTACCTTGGGGTGCTTTGGGCATCCCCAAGCTTAGGCTCTTGCCACTCCTTATTCCATAGTCCATCGAATCTTTACCCAAAACTTGAAAACTCCACAACACAAAACTCAACAGAAAACTTGTAAGCTCCGTTAGTATAAGAAAATATAACCACCACTTAGGTACTGTAATGAACTCATTCTAAATTCATATTGGTGTAATATCTACTGTATTACAACTTGTCTATGGTTCATACCACTTAATACTAGCCATAGATTCATCAAAATAAGCAAACAACACATAGAAAATAGAATCTGACAAAAACAGAACAGTCTGTAGTAATCTGTATCAAACGTATACTTCTAGAACTCCAAAAATCCTACAAAATTAGGAAGTCCTATGAAATTCGTGTACAAATCCAGAGCAAAACGAATCATATCAAGAGCACATTTCTGTGAATTAACAAAACTAATTTACTGGGTGCAAAAGTTTCTGATTTTCAGCAGGATCAACACAACTATCACCGTAAGCTATCCTAAAGGTCTTACTTGGCACTTTATTGAAACAAAAGCTATAAAACATGATTACTACAGTAGAATAATCATGTGGACACAAAAACAGTAAGTATAAATATTGGGTTGTCTCCCAACAAACGTTTTTCTTTAATGCCTTTCTACCTAGGCATGATGATGACAATGATGCTCACATAAAAGATAAAAATTGAAACATAACGGGAGCATCATGAAGCATATGACTAGCACATTTAAGTCTAACCCACTTCCTATGCATAGGGATTTTGTGAGCAAACAACTTATGGGAACAATAATCAACTGGCATAGGAAGGTAAAACAAGCATAGCTTCAAAATTTTAAGCACATAGAGAGGAAACTTGACATTATTGCAATTCCTACAAGCATATGTTCCTCCCTCATAATAATTTTCAGTAGCATCATGAATGAATTCAACAATATAACCAGCACCTAAAGCATTATATTCATGATCTACAAGCATAGAAAATTTACTATTCTCCACATAAGCAAAATTCTTCTCATTTGGAATAGTGGGAGTATCATAAGAGACTTGAACACTAAAAATTGTTTCCATATTAAAAGAATAATGTTCAGAAAAAGGGTAATCATAATCATGACAAGTTTTATAAATATAATCATCACTACTTCTTATAGCATAAGTTTCATCACAATAATCATCATAAATAGAAACTTCGTTCTCATCATAATCGATTGAAACCTCTCCCAAGATAGTGGAATCACTAAATAAAGTTGACACTCTTCCAAATACACTTTCGTATTCATCACAATAAAATTCAAAATCCTCCAAAATAGTGGGATCACTACTTCCTAAAGTTGACACTCTTCCAAACCCACTTTCATCAATATAATCATCATAGGTAGGAGGCATGCTATCATCATAACAACTTTGCATATCAAAACTTGGGATGCTAAAAATATCATCTTCATTAAACATAGCATCCCCAAGATTGGGACAAACATTAATTTCAGCAAATATATTCTCAAATATTTCATCATCATCAAACATAGCTTCCCCAAGCTTGGGCCCTTTCATATCATAAGCATAATCACTCTCATCATTAAAAATGTGGATAGCACCAATAGTAAAGCAATTAACATCATCACAATGAGTAGTAGGAGCAACATCATTTGGGAGGGATACCTTTTTACCTTTGTTGCTCCTTCTTTTCTTTTTCTTCTTCATATTATGTGTGGGTTCAACCTTCCTCTTCCTTATTGACGAGATTGGTTGAATAGAAAGCTCCTCGTCGTTACCTGATTCATCATAAGAAATAATAGGAGGAGATTGGGAAGTCTCTTCCCTTTCATTAGTATTCTCATCGTATTCTATTTGCTTTCTTTTCTTTAGGTAATTGGCAATATAAGAATTTTCAATGCAATTCTCCGCACAAAACATATAAAACTTTTCGAGATCAATATCAAGGAAATGCGCAAGATTAAATTTTGGAATGGGCTTAGTTAAACGTTTCAACTCTTCATAACCCAAAAGCAAACTAAGTTCATTATAATGTGCAAGGGAAATCAAATCATCACAACTTTTGGACACGATTCGGTCATGAAACAATTTGCATTGGAGATGTAAATGACCACGTTCATTGCAAAGTTCACAAGTACGGCAAAGGAATTTTAAATTTTCAGCACTCACATCTAGCCTTTCTTGCAACCATTTAGTTTCTAAATGCTTATGCCTCTTGCAATATATATCTTCTCTATTTGGTGTGTTCATGCAAACATGCACTCCACAAAAAATGACATGCTCATAAGAGATATTTTCATCATGACTAGAGCAATCATCATTAATACTATGGATATTCAAGGAGTTTATACTAACAACATTGCAATCATGCTCATCATTCAAAGATTCAGTACCAAGCATTTTAATGCACTCTTCTTCTAGCACTTGAGCACAATTTTCCTTACCATCAAACTCACGATATTAAAAAGACGAAGCGTATGAGACAAACTTAACTCCATTTTTTGTAGTTTTTCTTTTATAAACTAAACTAGTGATAAAACAAGAAACAAAAAGATTCAATTGCAAGATCTAAAGATATACCTTCAAGCACTAACCTCCCCGGCAATGGCGCCAGAAAAGAGCTTGATGTCTACTACACAACCTTCTTCTTGTAGACGTTGTTGGGCCTGCAAGTGCATAGGTTTGTAGGACAGTAGCAAATTTCCCTCAAGTGGATGACCTAAGGTTTATCAATCCGTGGGAGGCGTAGGATGAAGATGGTCTCTCTCAAGCAACTCTGCAACCAAATAACAAAGAGTCTCTTGTGTCCCCAACACACCCAATACAATGGTAAATTGTATAGGTGCACTAGTTCGGCGAAGAGATGGTAATACAAGTGCAATATGGATAGTAGATATAGGTTTTTGTAATCTGAAAATATAAAAACAGCAAGGTAACTAGTAATAAAAGTGAGCGTAAACGGTATTGCAATGATAGGAAACAAGGCCTAGGGTTCATACTTTCACTAGTACAAGTTCTCTCAACAATAATAACATAGATAGATCATATAACAATCCCTCAACATGCAACAAAGAGTCACTCCAAAGCCACTAATAGCGGAGAACAAACGTAGAGATTATGGTAGAGTACGAAACCACCTCAAAGTTATTCTTTCGGATCAATCTATAAAAGAGTTCGTACTAGAATAACACCTTAAGACACAAATCAACCAAAACCCTAATGTCACCTAGATACTCCATTGTCACCTCAAGTATCCATGGGCATGATTATACGATATGCATCACACAATCTCAGATTCATCCAACCAACACAAAGTACTTCAAAGAGTGCCCCAAAGTTTCTACCGAAGAGTCAAGAAAATGTGTGCCAACCCCTATCATAAGTTCATGGGCGGAACCCGCAAGTTGGTCACCAAAACATACATCAAGTGGCACGTGATATCCCATTGTCACCACAGATAAACACGGCAAGACATACATCAAGTGTTCTCAAATAAAGACTCAATCCGACGAGATAACTTCAAGAGGGAAACTCAATTCATCACAAGAGAGTAGAGGGGGAGAAACATCATAAGATCCAACTATGATAACAAAGCTCACGATACATCAAGATCGTGCCATAGAGAGAACACGAGAGAGAGAGAGAGATCAAACACATAGCTACTGGTACATACCCTCGCCCCGCGGGTGAACTACTCCCTCCTCGTCATGGAGAGCGTGGGATGATGAAGATGGCCACCGGTGATGGGTTCCCCCTCCGGTAGGGTGCCGGAACGGACTCCCGAGAGGTTTTTTGGTGGCTACAGAGGCTTGCCATGGCGGAACTCCCGATCTATCTTGATATCCGATGTTTCTAGGGTACGTAGGCTTATATAGGCGAAAGAATTTGGTCGGGGGAGCCTCGAGGGGCCCACGAGACAGGGGGCGCGCCCAGTAGGGGGGAATCTTATGACGTGGCCTCCTCGAGGGTCTTCTGACGTGAACTCCAATTCTCCAGGATGATATTCTTCCAAAAAATCACGATGCCGAAGGTTTCATTCCGTTTGGACTCTGTTTGATATTCATTTTCTTCGAAATACTGAAACAGGCAATAAAACAGCAATATGGGCTGGGCCTCCGGTTAATAGGTTAGTCCCAAAAGTAATATAAAAGTGTATAATAAAGCCCGTAATCATTCAAAACAGATAATAAAATAGCATGAATGCTTCATAAATTATAGATGTGTTGGAGACGTATCAAATTACTTCAGAATAAAAAATATAGAACGAAGAACCACCGAAGGGGGGCCCTGGCTGACCATGATACACCAGGGCGCGCCACCCCCTCCAGGCGCGTCCTGGTGGGTTGTGGGGCCCTCGACGCCCCTCTGACCCTAATTTCCATGCTATAAAATCCTATTCTCAAAGAAAAAATAGGAAAGGAATTTTCATCGCGTTTCACGATATGGAGCCGCCGCCGCCACCTCTTGTTCTTCGTCGAGAGGCCATATATGGAGCCCGTTCGGGGCTCGGGAGAGGGGAATCTTCAGTTTTCATCATCACCAAGCCTCCTTCATCGCCAATTCCATGATGCTCCCCACCGGGAGTGAGTAATTCCTTCGTAGGCTCGCTGGTCAGTGAGGAGATGGATGAGATTCATCATGTAATCGAGTTAGTTTTGTTAGGGCTTGATCCCTAGTATCCACTATGTTCTTAGATTGATGTTGCTATGACTTTGCTATGCTTAATGCTTGTCAGTAGGGCCCAAGTGCCATGATTTCATATCTGAACCATTTATGTTTTCACCATTATATCTATATTCTAGATCCGATCTTGCAAGTCATATGCGCCTGTTATGTGTTATGATCCGTAAACCCCAGTATGATAGTAATTGGGATACTTTTTTGTGATGACCATAGTTTGAGGATTTCATGTATTCACTATGAGTTAATGATTTGTTCCGGTTCTCTGTTAAAAGGAGGCCTTAATATCCCTTAGTTTCCTTATGGACCCCGCTGCCACGGGAGGGTAGGACAAAAGATGTCATGCAAGTTATTTTCCATAAGCACATATGACTATTTACGGAATACATGCCTACATTATATTTATGAACTGAGCTAGTTCTATGTCGCCCTAGGTTATGACTGTTATATGATGAATATCATCCAACGAATTCACCGATCCAATGCCTACGAGTTTTCCACATATTGTTCTTGTTGAGTTACTATTGCTATTGCTGCCGTTACAACTGCTAAAAAATCATTATTGTTGTTACCGTTACCACTGTTACTGTTACCACTGCTATCAAACTATCTCTACTACTGATCACTTTGCTATAGATATTTAATCTTCAGGTGTGGTTGAATTGACAACTCAACTGCTAATACTTGCAAATATTCTTTGGCTCCCCTTGTGTTGAATCTATATATTTGGGTTGAATACTCTACCCTCGAAAACTGTTGCGATCCCCTATACTTGTGGGTTATCAACCAGGAGGGCTCCTTCCTCCTAGTCTTTGGTGACCGAGGTGTTGACATCGGCCATAGTCTCGTCACCACCACCTCCCTTGTCCGGGCTGGGAGGGGTCCTTCGGGAAAGCACCTCCCCAGTCTCCCCGATGGCCGGAGGAGGCGGTGAGCACGATGCAGCCCCGCTCTCCACCAGTTCGGCCAGCGGAGAGGCCCCCTCAGAGACTTCGTTAATGGGGAGGTCACGCGGTGGGCTGCAACATGAAACGCATATACACTATTAACAATGGACTAATGGAATAAGTGTCAAGGGAATACCCGAATTTGTACCTGGCAGCGGAAGGCTTGACCCTGGTATTCCTCTTTGGAACCTGTTCGGACGCAGACGACTCCTCATCAAGGTCCAAGCTATCATCAGGCAAGACCAACTTGGGCATGCACTGCTTCTTTGGGGCGCGAGGAGGCTGCTCCTCCTCGGTGTCATCCGATGCCACCCTCTCTTCGAACGGGAGGAGACGCTCTCCTCTTCCCCTTCTTGGGCGGAGGGAGACGGGGTATCTCCGGATTTACTATCCAGATGCCTTTTGGGGTGGAGGCCTTCGCTGGCCCCCGGCACCTTCTATAACGCCCCGGATTCGATGCGCCAGGTGTCCGCCAGTTATTCGCTGCCATTGCCATGTCATTTGCTTGCGTGTTGCATTTTATCATGTCATTATGTGCATCTCATTTTGCATATGTGTTCGTTTCATGCATCCGAGCTTTTTCCCCGTTGTCCGTTTTGCAATCCGGTGCTCCTATGTCATCCGGCGTCCCCTTCTTGCCTCTCTTCGTGAGTGGGTGTTGAACTTTCTCGGAATGGCCCGAGGTTTGCCAAGCGGCCTTGGTATACCACCGGTAGACTGCCTATCAAGTTTCGTGCCATTTGGAGTCCGTTTGATACTCCAACGGTTAACCGCGTAGCCCGAAACCCCCCTTTCTCTTTGCAGCCCAACACCCCTTCCAAAGTGGCCCAAAACCCATCTAACTCCCCTCCATGCTCTCGATCGTTCGATCACGATCGTGTGGGCGAAAACCGCTCCTCAATTGGACTCTCCTAGCTCCCAGAATCTATATATATGTGCCTCCCGTCCAAATTCGCGGATCAAATCCCCCCGAAACCCTAATTTTCCCCTCACCGCCACCGGACGTGTTTGCCCGGCGCCGGACACGTCCGCCCTGCTCGCCCACGATGAATCCGCGTCCGCCGCGTGGCCTTGCTCCACCGCGCCCCGCCGCCGGCCCACCGAGGCCCGC
>NC_041383.1:93176528-93179466 GCF_002162155.2 Triticum dicoccoides
GCCTCGCCCCGCCGCCTCTCCTCTCCGGCCGCCGCCCGAGTGCGCCGCCCGCTCGCCCCGAGCTTCCGTCGGAGCTCCGCCTCGACCCGGACCGGATCCGGCGAGATCCGGCCGGAGGAGCCCCGGATCCGCCGCCCCTGGCCTCATCTCCATCGCCCTCTCCAGCTCCGGCCGCCGTTCTCCGGCGAGATCCACTGGCCACCTCGTCCGTTGACTTTTTCCGCGAGGTCTAAAATTCCGAAGTCCCTGATTATTTTGACATTATCATGCCATGTTCATCGCATTGTATCTCTGCATCCGTAGCTCCGTTTTGTGCGTGTAATATGTCAAATTGTTCGCCTCAACGTGTACATCATTTCATTCCATTGCATCATATTCATTTGAGGTCATCTAGATGCCTGAATCATCGTTGCAATAGTGCTTCATGATGTTTTCTGCTGTCTGTTAACAGAACGAGCTCATTTGTCATTTTTGCCATGATTGATGTGTGCATCCTATGAGGTTGATGTCTACATGTGTTTTGATCTATGCTATGTCTTATTTACAGAGGTGCTTACTATGTATTTTTGTGATCAATGTGGTGACTAGCACAAGCATGCAAACTAGGCATCGTGATGTTGCTGATTTTAGTCCCTGTTCTGCTGTTACTTTGATGCCATGTAAACATGATGCTACAGAGATATCCATGCATATTTTGAGATACTTCAGTAAGAGTGTTTTGAACATATGGTTGTTCTCTATCATTTATGCCCTGGGTTGCAATTATGGAGTAGTTTAGCATGTCATTCTCGTGCTCTACTTTTGCTTCAAAATGTTTCCTGGCAGATTGTTTACATGTTATTCAATTTTGCCAAGGTTGTTGTAGTTGATCCTTGCATGCTATGAACTTGTTCTTGGATTGGTTTGTTTCATAAATATGTCTTCTTGATGATGCTATGCTTATCTTGTCATGCAATGACTTGTGGTGAGTGAATCAAGCTTGTTAAGTAGTGTACTCGCTGTTGCTGTTTTGCTAGGCCGAATCTGTTATTTCGTGATGCTATGTAAACCTGCTCCTACAAATCATTCTATGCATAATCTGGAGATGTCCACTAAATATGTTTTGTTCTACATGTCATGCTCTATCCATACATGCCCCTGGTAGCATTTATAGCCTGTTGTAGCTTGTTGTAATCTTGCTCTAAAGTTGCTTCATAATTTTGTTGTCAGCCCGTTAACATTAAGTTCAGTTGTTGCCATGTGTTTTGCTAGTGATCCATGCACCCTATAAACTTGCTCCTGCCATTCTTAGCTTCACAAATATGTCTTCTTACTGTTGGTTGCCTTGACTATCCATGTATTGCTCTGTAGTGAGTTGCACAAGCTCATTTACTTGCCTTCATAATTCTGTTCCTGCCATGTTTGAATCTGTATTATAACTTGCCATGTTTACGTGGGTGCCATCATATTTTCTGATCCTTTTTGGCTTATGGTCACTAAGGGACTTTTTATCTATGCTTTGAGTAGAATCATGCCATGCCTTTGTTTGCCATGATAAGTTCCTGTAACATGTTGTTTGATAGCTCTAAACATTGCAACCTGATGTTATTTTCTGCAAAGTCTGAATTGTTATTACTTGCAATCTTACCATGTGTGTTTGAGCTTGTTCTAGTGATTTCTGGAGATAGCTCAGTGTTCATGTTTTGTTATGCTTTACCTTTACATCATGTACATGCCTTTTGTTATCATGTTGGGGTGCTGTAGCATGTTGTTTTGATGCTTGCAATATGCCTAGTTGCTGTTTTGGACAGCTTGTCCTTTAAACTTGTTTCATGTGTGTGTTGAACCGTTGCTCCGTTTTGAGTGTGCTCTATATGAAACTTGCTTGATTTGGCATGTAGTTTCATATTATCATGTTGCATCCTTGTTTTGAGGTGTTTTCTTGATGTTTGGGTGCATTTTGCATCAATGCCATGTTTAACTTGTTTTGCGCATATCTTCTAGACCGTAGCTCCGAACTAAATGAACTTTATATGTAACTTGACTAGAATCTCGTGTGGATCATCCTTGTGCATCTTAACTTGCTGTTTAACAACTTGAACATAAGGTTTATTCAGATCTGGACCAATTTCGAAATATGCATATGAGGACTTACCGGAATTGTTATATGTTGTTTCCGGCCTCATTTAAACTTGTCTTGATGTGTTGCTCTTGTTTGCATCATCTCTTGCCATGAGTAGCTTCATGTAGCCTTGTCATGCATCATGCTTGTTGTGCATCATGCCTTGTTCATGTGTGGTGTGTTTACCTTGTTGTGTGCTTCTTTTCGATAGTTCCTGTTTCGTTGCGATCATGAGGATTCGTTCGTCTTCGCTTGGTTCGGCTTCATGGCTTCATCTTCTTCATGGACTTGTTCTTCTTCCTTGCGGGATTTCAGGCAAGATGACCGCTACCCTGGATCTCATTACTATCATTGCTATGCTAGTTGCTTCGTTTTATCACTTTGCTGCGCTACCTATCACCTGTTTATCAAGCCTCCCATATTGCCATGAACCTCTAACCTTTGACACCTTTCCTATGCAAACCGTTGTTTGGCTATTTTACCGCTTTTGCTCAGCCCCTCTTATAGCGTTGCTAGTTGCAGGTGAAGTTGAAGATTGCTCCATGGTGGACAGGATTTTGGTTGGGATATCACAATATCTCTTATATTATTAACGCATCTATATACTTGGTAAAGGGTGGAAGACTCGGCCTTATGCCTGGTGTTTTGTTCCACTCTTGCCGCCCTAGTTTCCGTTATACCGGTGTTATGTTCCCGGATTTTGCGTTCCTTACGCGGTTGGGTGATTTATGGGACCCCCTTGACAGTTCGCTTTGAATAAAACTCCTCCAACAAGGCCCAACCTTGGTTTTACCATTTGCCTCACCTAGCCCTTTTTCCCTTGGGAGTCGCGCTCTC
>NC_041383.1:93179854-93188086 GCF_002162155.2 Triticum dicoccoides
GATGTCTGGCGCCCCCTGGGCAACCAGGGTCCATGCCAACCCGACGTCTGGCTCATCCGGTGTGCCCTGAGAACGAGATATGTGCAGCTCCTATCGGGATTTGTCGGCACAGCGGGAGGCTTTGCTGGTCTTGTTTTACCATTGTCGAAATGTCTTGTAAACCGGGATTCCGAGTCTGATCGGGTCTTCCTAGGAGAAGGTATATCCTTTGTTGATCGCGAGAGCTTATCATGGGCTAAGTTGGGACACCCCTGCAGGGTATAATCTTTCGAAAGTCGTGCCTGCGGTTATTGGCAGATGGGAATTTGTTAATGTCCGGTTGTAGATAACTTGACACCAGATCCGAATTAAAACGCATCAACCGCGTGTGTAGCCGTGATGGTCTCTTCTCGGCGGAGTCCGGGAAGTGAACACGGTTTCTGGGTTATGTTTGACGTAAGTAGGAGTTCAGGATCACTTCTTGATCATTACTAGTTGACAACCGTTCCGCTTGCTCTCTTCTCGCTCTTATTTGCGTATGTTAGCCACCATATATGCTTAGTCGCTGCTGCGGCCTCACCACTTTACCCCTTCCTTTCCCTTTAAGCTTTGCTAGTCTTGATACCCATGGTAATGGGATTGTTGAGTCCTCGTGGCTCACAGATTACTACAACAACAGTTGCAGGTACAGGTTATGCGATGATCATGAGGCGAGAGCGATGCTTGCTTGTTTTGGAGTTCTTCTTCTGCTTCTTCTTCGATCAGGGGATAGGTTCCAAGTCGGCAGCCTGAGCTAGCAGGGTGGATGTCGTTTGAGTTTTTGTTTGTGTTTCATCCGTAGTCGGATGATGCTCTTATGTATTGTGATGTTGTATTCGTGTGGCATTGTATGCCTTGTGTATGTATCCCCATCTATTATGTAATGTTGATGTAATGATATCCACCTTGCAAAAGCGTTTCAATATGCGGGTCTATCCTTGGTGGGACCTTCGAGTTCCTTTTGGATAGGGTCGCATATTGGGCGTGACACCTTCTTCTTTTGCTTCTCCTTCTTCTCTAGCATCTTGTACGGCGCCACGACCAGCATCTCCTCTAGTAGGACTGATTGGGGGTCTTCGGGTAATGGAGCCAGGCTATCAATCTTCTTGGCCTGCTCGAGCCAGCCCTAAGGAGGAAGGAAAGAGAGAGTTAAAATACTGGAAAAGTGCTAACATCCGAACATATGGTGAATAGAATCTCGTTACCTCTTGTGGAGGGTGATCGACATCGAGACCAATGTCCTCCTTCTTGGTCGGCCACGTCTTCTGGGGCTTGAACAACACCTTCCACAACTTATCGTGGGTGGTGCCATAGAAGTATTGTACCATGGCTGGATCTGTGAGCTCGTAAGACCACATTGGGGTGGCCCTTTGTTGACAGGGAAGGAGGCGGCAGCAGAGCATTACCTGAATCACGTTGGTCAGCTTGGCCCCTGTCTTCATCATGTTAGAGACGCGCTTCTGTAGCGCCTCCACCTCTACAGTGGGCCCCCAATCAAGACCTTTCCTGGTCCATGAGGTTAGCCTCGCTGGGTATCCGGATCTGAATTTGGGAGCCACCATCCAGGCCGCATCGCGTGGTTCTGTAATGTAGAACCACTCCTTTTGCCAAATTTTGACAATGTCGATGAAAGTGCCCTCCGTCCACTTTACCCGGGCAAGCTTGTTGATCATCACCCCACCACAGTCTGCCTGCTGGCCGTCGACTATCTTCGGCGTGATGTTGAAGATCTTTAGCCACAAGGCAAAGTGTGGTCAGACTCGCAAGAAAGCCTCGCTGATGACGATGAAGGCCGAGATATGGAGGAAGGAATTCGAGGCCAGATTATGAAAATCCATCCCGTAGAAGAACATGAGCCCCCTGACGAAGGGGTGAAGCGGGAAGCCCAACCCCCGAATGAAGTGAGGGATGAACACCACCCTCTTGCCTGGTCGAGGCGTAGGGACGGCTTGGCCCTCTGCGCAACTCCGGCTGGAAGGTAACCGGCGCATTTCAAGTCCTCAATGTCGTCACCAGTGACGATGGAGGCCTCCCACTTGCCTCCAGCACCAGATCTGGCCATCGCTAGAGAGTAGGGGTGGCTCGAAGGGGGTCTCACTTTCCAACAACTGCTCAGGGCGCTGGAGCTCTGAAGATTGGGAAAAGCAAAGGCTAGACGAATGAGAAGGCGCAAACAGATAAGGATGGTTATTCCCCCTTTTATAATCAGCCGTAATACCAAAGGTCCTCTTATTACGCCCCAAGCCTCGTCGTTTCCCGATATAGTCGTGGTGTTATGTGTGAAGTGGGATAACCCAAATCATTGATCATATCCCTTAAAAAATGGGCACGATCTCCACCTTGATGGGATGTGCCGATAGATGCGCTGCCTCGAACCACGAAGCGAGTTTTCACAATGGTTCGATGTGTATGACCGGGTGTGGCTCTTCGCCGAAAAAGTGTCAGACAGGGACACTATTCATATTTGGGCGGTCTGCCTTCGCGGCTAATTAACATCGGCAGCTCAGATTCCGAACATTGTCTGATTCCAGTGGAACAGCTCTTGGGGCTCAACTGAAGGATATTATGCTGAACATAGAGAAGGAGAGGAACTTACCCCGCAAGACGGAGACCTCGGGTGAGTCAAGATGAAGCACCGGTGTTGGAGGCTAGTTCAGGTGCTACTGAGGGAGTCCTGGATTAGGAGGTCCTCGAGGATCCGGTCTATCTCTCATGGGCCGGACAGGTGGGCCGCTTTGTAACTACTAGAAGGCCAAACTACGGGACGACCCCGTATCCGGACAAGAAGCTTTTTATGCCTTGGTGTGTCCTCCAAGTCAAGATGAGAAGAATCGGCATGTTTATCGTTTTCTTGTAACCGACCATGTGTAACCCTAGTACCCCCGGTGTCCATATAAACCAGAGGGTTTAGCCCGTAAAGAGGACAACAACCATCATCCTACTAGTTTAGGGTTTAGTTCATCTAATCTCGTGGCAGATCGACTCTGTAATCCTCATATACACAAGCAATATAATCAAACAAGACGTAGGATTTTACCTCTTTGAGAGGGTCCGGACCTGGGTAAACATCGTGTCCCTAGTCCCTTGTTCCCCATTGATCCAAGATCCACAGCTCGGGACCCCTTACCCGAGATCCGACGGTTTTGACACCGACAATCCCTTCGATGACTCTTATTAAGCAGATTAAAGAGGAGGTGTCTCTTTGGGCTTTGGCGGGTGTCAAACATTTGGGTGTTGTAATGCCGCGAGAGTAGGCCTTCTCTTTTCTCACCGCCTCACGGCTTTGTCTTAAGCTTCTTCCTTAATCAATGAAATGGCAAATCTTTTGACTTGTTTGAAAAAATGGATTTTCTTTTTGCATGCAAGATGCTTGAGTGCGTTATGCGCTTGCATAAATTCATGGGCAAACGACATTCGAGGAGATCGCGCCAAGAAAGAAAAAATCAGCCATGAACAATGATATTTTTCAAACTGTCTTGCATACCTGAAAAAAAAATTTGCCACGAGCTCCTCGGATGTCCAAACTCCACCAAATTTGGCACGGGCATCACACATTTGACCATCTTACAAAAAAATTAGAATTTTTTGAATTTTTCTCGGATGTCCAAACACCACCAAATTTGGCACGGGCATCACACATTTGACCATCTTACAAAAAAAATTGGAATTTTTTGAATTTTTCTGCTATTTTATACAATTTTACAGTTCACTCCGGGGAGCATTTGAACCTGGGCGTAGAAACACGTGTCATTTTGTGTTCTCTATGTTGGGGTTGCAGCAGTTCTTTGTCTATTTGGCATGGTCGGAATTTTTACTGTTTTAGTCAGGAGAGAGGTTCAGAAATATTTTGCAGTAATCTTCGTGTATATCACCATCTACATACTTGCAATAGCCCGCTTGAAGCGGAACTTGCTGCGTGCATGGAAGGAATTGCCCTAGCCTATGATTGGAGCACGAAGCCTTTTGTTATTGAAACTGACTCACAAGTTGCAGCCAGAGACGGATCGATCGCCGAAGGCTGCCATAATGGGTGAAATCAAGAGTCTACTTAAGCAGGGTAGAGAGTACTCTGTAGTGCATATGCATCGTTCATGTAACGCCGGCTAGCTCAGATAGGGCATCATCATGTGCGTACGGCAGTTTGCCTACGGTCTGGACCAAATGAGATTGAGTTGCTACACCGGTATGATTGTAATCCCCATGGTTGAGCAATAAAAATCTCATTTATTCGCAGAAAGAAAAATCTTCGTGTATATCAGTTGGCTGCGGTCTACACCTTTAGTAGCGAATACAACACAAAACAGCGACGAAAACTGGCACAGCAGAGTTGAGTAGCTTGTCACGAAATTTATGTCTCACCTTGAGGAGCACATTACATAATCGAGCACCAACACAACGAAATCACACATCATTACAGAAGAACGGTTGAAACGAGTAGTTGTTCATGGTGGACACTAACTGGCCGGTGGCTTCACCTGCATTTTCGATCAAGTGGTGGTCCACCACTCAGGAGGTAGACGATGCGCAAAATAGCAATGACGATCAAGGTCAAGCTGGTTTCTGGCACGCACAAGGCACCCATCTTCCGTGCAGTTGATGGAATCCCTCCACGCGTGTCTGTTTTTGTGATGTACAATTGCCTGCGATGGGAAATTGAGGTCAAGTTGTCATCTCCAATTCTTCATGGAGATAAAAATGAAATTGAAAAGTGCTAAGGCTTACATCGCGTTTGAGATGAATGAGGGTAGCTGCCCCCTCAAAGCAACACAGATGACATGCCATCTGCTCATCTGTGCAGGTCGAACTTTTGGCACAAAAGTCTCTGTACAAGTTCCACTCCTCGACCGGCACCAATATACCACGAACAAACTGCACAAACAGAAACTTGTTCACATACTGAAAAATAAGGTTCCCCAAATTCCGTTGACCCCTCAAGAACAAATAATTTTTCTTTAACCCAACCTATCCCTTCCTTCAAAAGTTTAACTCCTCAAATTAGGAGTCCCCAACCCACCTCCCATCCCTCCCCTGCAACGGGGAGAGCAGCACATACACATACAGCACCTACACCTACAGCAAAGCATTATGTGCATGAGAACATGACCGCCGGCCGCCGGCCACCATCCCCAACTGCAGCGAATCGTTGCAGCATGAATCACGCCGTCGAGAACAAGAAGAACGAACAGGAGGAGAACTAATTCAGGTGAAGAAGTGCCCAAACCATGGTATGTTGAGGGCAAATTTTGCCGACTTTCTCCACTCCTTCCTCGCACACCTCCATTGAGCTCGATGAGCATCTACCAAATTGCTTTTGCAAATCGTCTATCATAGGCCCTAGCTAGCTACTAGACATCATCTAATGGTCAGAAGTAGTCGTTGGCCGCGTAAATTCATGACCATCTTAAAAGGAAGAAGAAAGAAAGGGGAAAAAGATAGAGAGAGACTTTCATGTAGGGGCTAACTCATTTGATGAGTCAAGTTTAGGGAAGGGCTGGTAGGAAATTTAGAGAATTAAGTTTTGCAAGAAGGGCTGTAGATGCTCTAAATTTGAACCAGTTACAAGCTAAGCCGAATGGGTAACACTACCATGATTGATGTTTTTTTTCTGAAAAAAACATGCAAATATTGATGAATTTGGTTAGCTTTGGTATGAGTGAAACAACATACACGCCTTTATTTGAGAACGGATGATGATTATGGCTGGATTTAAGCCTATCAAAGAAGTGTAATAATTACTTACATGGACTGGATATGTTACTGGCTCTGCAACCGTCTTCGGGGCCTCAATACCGATGAATTTGAGCGGCGGCTCCTGGTACTTTCTTCCAATGCGGGTGTACATAAAAGCATAATTCCTTTCTGAACTCTGTCTCCTAGGCCTGCATGTGTCCTGGGAGGGGGATGGAGCGTCTGCAAATAACTTGTGGTTAGCTACAAAAGAAGCGCCAAGAAAAAAAGTATGAAGAAGTTTACCACATAAGCAAAAAAGTATGACATGGCAAGTAATTAAAAGAAGAGAGACAAATAGAATAACATAATATGTTACCATCACATAGCGATTCCCAATGCAAAATGACTCTACAAAGTAATAACTTAAGATATGAATGTTACCACACCTATGACACTACCCACTATGGAGGAAATAGACTAGTAGTAACATATGCATGTTATATGTTGCTAGTCTAAGTTACTCCCAACTATGACTAGGCTAAGGATAAGCACATGGACATGAAGGAGTTAATTTTTTCAACAATTAAATGTGGGAAGAAATGATACTAAGCGCGTGGACCTATGCAAAATGCCTACCAACCAATGCATGAAGAAGTTTATTTATTAAACAATTAAATATGGAAAGCATGCTACAAAAGATAAGCATCGTATGCATTTTGAAGATTAGTTGCTAAGGTTTTTAGTGCACTTACCAACTCATGTAAGCCCCAATGCGTTGTAAAAGGCTTATGCTCATGGAACAATCTCAAGAAAAAAAATGCTCAAGGGACATACCTTTCGATTCCAGAGTAGCATAGATATAGGTGAGCAACTCATGCAATTCTGTCTTCACAGCACTGATCCGGGTATCAGGGTCCAGTCCTTCAGTTGATCCGACTGGGACGTCCTCTTCTCTTGGGTCACTTGGATCACTGATGTCCAATGCTCTTTCGATCTCATTGGAAGCATCAACAAGCTTGTCCGTCATGAACAGCAGCTGGGCACGCAGGAGGGCAATAAGCACTGAATTTCTGAATGTTCTGGTGTTCCTGTTCATGGTAATCAGTATGTCCTCTAGTTTCTGCATCCTAATTTCTTCAGGAGCACCATCGATGCTCTGCACCTCTGCTAGTACAAGAAAGGTATGCACCCTCCGGCAATAAGAGTGGTTATCAGCAAGGTCTTTGGCCGTAGCGAGCACGTCCTCTATAGTACAGTGGCCAGAATTGAACTGCGTCAGAGCTTCTGTGCACTCCCTTGGAACGTATTCTTGGCATATCATTGCTCTGAACATAGCAATCTCTCTCAGCACCTCCGCGTGTGCGGACTCGGCCCTCATCTTGGGCGTAGAGTTGCCGTGGGACGGGAGCTCGTAACCGATGTTGTGCTTCTGTGGGTCATCTGCAATTTCTATCTGGATGGCGCTGGCCCGGCCAAGTTCCTGCTCTGCAGATACGAACCATTGACACGCTGCAAAGACTCTGCCGCGAGCAAGTGCTGTTGCAATGCAGCGGGGAGCAAGAGTTGCTGCGGTCTGGTAGTGCGTCCTCGCAGCATTGTAGTGTCTCGCCGCCTCAGCGCTGGCCTCCTTCACACGACAGTGCACAAGCTCCAGGGCCTGCTCCTGACCACGGCGCTTAAGCTCCATCGCCTCCTCCTGACCACGTCGCACAATGCCCATGACCTCCGCTCCCACACTTTGGTGGAGCGCCGCCGACAGGTTCAGAGCAACAGTGCTTTGTGGGCATCTATCCTTGTGAATAATATAGTCAGCCACGGCCGTCGCCAATTTGTTCTCACCACGGTGATAAAGGGCCAGTGCTTCGTGACAAACAGCCCGGATTGAGGCGGGATCATCTCTCTTCAGATTCCTCACGATGGCGCTGAGTCTATCGAGTTGATCTTCTGTGAACCCACCTCTGGCCGCGGACGACGAGGAGCCGCGTTGGGACGGGTGGGGAGCGCACCTTCTCGTCGGTGCCGCCGGTGGCGTTGAGGGCCAGCGTGGAGGAGCCGGAGCGCACGTGGTGGGCAGGGAGCTCTTCACGATCCTGCGTAACGCGGCCGCATGTCCTCTCTGCTCCGGGGGGCGCCGTGGATGAGCGGCGGGTGGGGAGCTCTTCGGTGTGGCCCCGCGCAACGCCTCTGCGCGCCCCCTCCCCTCGCAGCGCCGAGGCCTGGCCGGAGGGCGGGTTGTCGACGGCGGTGGCCTCCTCCAGTCCCAGGGAAACACCGCCTCGTGTCCCCTCACCCTGCATCGCCGCCGTGGAGGAGGCCAGGTGCCCGGGCAGCTTGGCGGCGGCGGGCTGCGGGGCCTCGTAGCGAGTCCGATCGCTCGATTCGGCCGCCGTGGAGGAGCCGGGATTCACGTCTGACATGCCGGAGGAGGGGTGGGTGCGGGTAGGAGCGGAGAGGCGGCGAGCGGAGAGGCGGGTTCGGTCTCGTGGGAGCGGCGGCTTTGGGGGGTTTGGTCGGCAAGGGGAGAAAGACGAAGCGAGTGCCGGG